>NC_091950.1:131405747-131658247 GCF_031021105.1 Erythrolamprus reginae | reverse complement strand
CAGTAGTGTAGCATTCAGAGAATAGAGTTTTCCAGTTTAATGTTGAGAGGTGGGCTTCAATGAGTTCGTAGTTCGCTTTTTTGAAATTGAATTTTGGTGTTGTATTATTTTGGTGGTTCATAGTGTGGCTTAAGTTGAGACTGAAGTTTATCATGCTGTGGTCGTTGTTGGAAAATGGTTCTGTTATTTGTAAGCCATATATTGTACTTTTGCTGTTACAGAAGATGAGATCCAGACAGTTATCAAGTCTGGTATTTTTAGTTATTAGTTGGTCGAGTCCCAGATGGGTGACGGTATTATATACGGTAGAATGGATGGTTTCCGTGCTGCATTCATTTAAGGACCAGTTGATGTGTGGTAGGTTGAGGTCTCCGAGGAAGATAATGGGGTATGGGCAGTTGGTTGCCCACGTTAGTAATGTGGATAATTTGTTAGCATGTTCGATGTCGTAGTCCGGGGCTCTGTAGCAGAGTAAGAAGCGAATTGTGGTATTTAGGGATAAATCACACACAATAGTTTCCGGCACCAATAAATCCTGTGCAACTTTGAGGATTTTTAGGTTCAGCAATTTTTTGTAAAATATAGCTACTCCGCCTCCTCTGCGGGATTCACGGTCTGAGCGGAAAACATGGTAGTTTTTTGATGTGATAATGGAGTCTGGGTAGGAAGCATTTAACCATGTTTCGCATATAAAAATTATATCAAAATTGGAGGTGTCAAGTAGAAGGAGGAATTCAGATATCTTGTTGACTAAACTTCTAGCATTTAATAGTTTACATTGAGATTGGTCTTGTGTTGGGGATTGTGTAAGGTTTACATTTGAGATTGGTCTTGTGTAAGGGGCACGCTTTCCTATTCTTGGTTTGAGTTGGTAGGGTTGTCCATTTGTTGTTGTGGGATGGTGGTCTGGCAGGTGTCAGTTTGATGTTGTGAGATGGTAGGTTGAAAGTTAGACCGGAAGATGTGGGGAGAATTATGGGTTTTGGGTTTGATGCTTTCTGTGCGGTAATCTATGTAAAGGTTTGTTTCACCAAGTTCATAGCGTCTCCTGAGTTCTGCCCGTAGTTCGCGAGAGCGAATACGTTGGAGGAGAGAAAGATCTGGTCTGGATCTGAGTTTGTTGAAGGACTTGTTATTTCTGGCAATGTGGTTAATGGTCTTGATGAATTGCTGTTTTATTTGTTCAGTTTTGCATACTACTTTGCAGAAGCGGGGAGCTATTGAGCCATCGTTATACTTGTGCTCAGGTCCAATTCTGGTAACTTCCAAAATGTCTTCTTGGGCGAATGTTTGTGCATGTGAGTGATGTTGGTGGATGATATTTCTTATTCTTGTTATATCTGATTCATGACTTTCATCAAGACCAAAGAGAATAGCAATGTGGCATTTTTGTTCACGTTCCATGGCATCCTTGACTAGGGTAGAGATATCATTGGTAGAATTAGTGGGTTTTTGGAGTATTGGAAGTGGTTGCGGTTGCGGTTGAGGTTGGGGGGGTGGAGTGGTGAGTGGTATTTTGTCGGGTGGATTCAGTGTTTGGATATTTTTCTCCATGGATGAGAGTCTTGATTCGATACTTTCTTTCAATTCTTGTTGTGTTTTAAGAAGTCTTGGTTCAATACTTTCTATTAATATTTTTTGGGTTTTGATGGCTTCTTTTAAGGTATTAATCTCATCAGACAAGCTGTTAAGTGTATTTAGCTTGGGGGCGCAGGATGTGCACATATAAAAAAATGAAGAGTTTGCTTTTAGGAATGTGTCAATATGTTTAGAAATATTGAAGCAGCTTTTGTGAGCAGACTGATTGCAAGTCTCGCATTTTATGAAACCATCATGATCATTTATAATTTCTTTGCATTTAAAGCATTGATGGCTGTGATTATCAATTGTTGCTTGTTGTTCTTTTTGGTCTTGTTGTTGTACATTCTTTTTGATTGGCATTTCTGCTTTGATTTGAGCAGTTCTGTGCCAGCGTCTGTCTACCAGGGTGTGTGTGTGGGGTTGGTGGTGTTAGTGCTTCAGGAAAGTCTTTTGGTTGCCCTGCCTGAGTTTCTGGCTTCCAGCTCAGGGGGCCTCTTTATGACTTTATAGCGTGTTGAGGGAGAGGCAATTAGGAGTTTGTAACTTTAAGAGAGAAGCAATTAGATGAAACAGGCAAGAACAATGGCTTTCAAATGCCCAGTAAGCCTCCCTCTTCCTTTGCAGCCAGCACCTAGTAGTTTAAGCTTGCCTTACTAGCCCAAATGGTGTTTGATAAGTTGATTTAGAAGATTTTTCAGTCTCCCTTTGAATGGAGCGTTTACAGGTCCTTTTGTTGTTAATAGGACTCCTAAAGCTTGTTCAAACTAAGGGTTTCTCTCTTGGTTATTCACTTGGCTTACAAGCATCAGATGGCTCCAAGCCTTGGTTGCTGATGGCAGGGTAAGCTTGGTTCTGCAGGGGGTTCGGGCAATGGCAAGATGTTTGATGATGCTAGGGTGCTGGAGGTCCTGGGTATAATAACTGAGGCCTTTTAGTTATACATGCCAGTTTAATCACAGAACTTGCCAACCGGGCAGATACAGGCTTAAGAACACAGATATGAGAGCACCGACTTATATACAGCACGCCTTCTGAGGCAGCTACCAATGACAAACAGAGGAAAGTTCCCGCTTACAAGTAACTGGGCTTACGTGCCCAATCAGCACCCTGGAGAGGGATACGCGAGCTAGATTCTGACAGCCGGCTGTTACTATGCGGACACAGCACTCCTGCCCCTTCGGCTGACACAGACATAATCTTTTAAATATGTTGGTCTGCGACAGATCCTCTCGGAGCGCCGGGGCTCTGTGGCATGTTCCGAACCGGCGATCTCAGCCGGGTGGATCGCTTGGGGAGCCTGAATCGCCTCCGCCTCCCTGCTATGTGCCGAGGAAGGATTTCCTGACGGTTCTTCTGCTGTGGGCGGTTCCTGAAAACACTCCCCCTGGAACTCATTGGCTTCCCGGCCACCACTCCGTTCCTCCCTATTAAGTCTGATCTGATCCAGGTGTCTTCTCCAAATTCGCCCGTCTCTTAACTCTATCTCGAACGAACGAGGCCCCAGTTCCCTGCAAACCATCCCTTTCTCCCAATTCTTTTGGCCTGAATAGGCACGGGCAAATACCGCGTCTCCTACGGACACCTCACGTCTGGCTGCTTCCGGCCATTGCACTGTTGCCGTGTACCCTGGGTGCAGCCTGTCAAGTATAATCCGCAACTTGCGACCCATTAAAAGTTCCGCTGGCGTCCTTCCCGTGGTTACACATGGGGTGGTATGTTGGGCCAGGAGCACATCAGCCAATCTGGCTTTCCAAGAATTCTGGGGCAACCTTTTAAGGGACTCTTTAATTGACCGAACTGCCCGTTCCGCCTGGCCATTACTGGCCGGATGCCAAGGCGAGGTTAAGGCATGTCTAATGCCAGCAGTAGCTAAAAATGATTCAAACAGGACAGATGTGAACTGCGGGCCGTTGTCCGAAACTAGCAGGTCCGGGAATCCATGGGTGGCAAATAGGGTCATCAAAGATTCAATGATGGCCTGTGACTGAGTGGACTGCAACTGTGCCACCTCCACCCACTTGGAGTATGCATCCACGGTGATTAAAAATGTTTGCCCCATGAAGGGACCGGCCAAATCAATGTGCAAGCGTGTCCAGGGGCTGGCTGGTGGTTCCCACATTAGAGGTTCAGCCCGTGGGGGCATGGGCCTGCTCTCCTGGCAAACAGCACAGTTAGCCACACACTGCTCTACTTCCTTATCTAATGCTGGCCACCACACGTAATCTCTGGCCAACCCCTTCATTCTAACTATTCCAGGGTGCCCCTTGTGCAGCAGGGACAACACCTGGTTCCTCAGCTTGCCTGGTATAACCACTCTGCCACCCCTTAAAAGAACTCCTCTCTCTACTGAGAACTCCGTGCGACAGTGGAAAAAAGGAATGAACTGGTCAGCTGGGGCAGCGAGTGGCCATCCCCTCAAAACCCATTGCCTTACCTGGGCCAAAATGCGGTCTTTTCCTGTCTCTCTAGACACCTCGGGAGCAGCTAATACTAATGGCCCTTCTGTCAGAGCAAAAACGGAGCTGGCGGGTGCAGGGTCTGTTAATTCCTCCTGTACTTAGCACCTGCTGAGTGCGTCGGCGTGCGCAATGTGACGACCCGGTTTATATGTTAAGGTGTAGGTGTAATTGGCCAAAAAAACAATCCAGCGTGTCATACGCGGAGACAACACAGCTGGACTCTGGCGGTTACCTGAGAGTAACCCTAACAAGGGCTGGTGGTCCGTCACTAACTCGAACCTTCTACCATACAAATACTCGTGGAAACGGCGAACTCCCGCCACAAGGGCCAATGCCTCCTTATCTATTTGTCCATAGTTTCTTTCTGCCGCGGCCAAAGTCCAAGAAAAAAACGCTAAAGGGGCTTCCGAGCCATTTGGCAATCTGTGGCTGAGGACTGCCCGCACTCCGTACCTGGAAGCGTCACAGGTGAGAACTAATGGCAGACTTGGGGAATACTGAGCCAGGACACTGTTTGAGGTGAGTATCCCTTTGACCCCTCTGAAGGAAGCTTCTTCCCGCTCCCCCCAGTGCCAAGCAGACCGCTTGTCCAGAAGCCTATGCAACGGTTCTGCCACCGAAGCCTTGTGCGGGATAAACACCGCATAGAAGTTCAAGAGACCAAGGAAAGCCTGGAGCTCCTCCCTCGACTGGGGTCTGGGGGCATCCCAAATGGCACTAGTCTTTTCAGGGGTGGGATGGATTCCCTTTTCATCCACCCTGAAACCCAGGAAATCAACCTCTGGAACCCCAAAGACACACTTTTTTGATTTGAGTTTCAGTCCCGCTTCTTGAAACTTAATCAATACCTTCTTTACCCTGAGAAGTAGTTCGTCCTCGGAACTCCCCGAGACCAGGACATCGTCAAAGTAAGGCACCATGCCTTCCAGCCCATACAGCAACCGCTCCATCAATCCCTGAAACATACCCGGTGCAATAGAGACCCCAAATTGTAGCCTGTGGCACCTGAAAACCCCCCTATGTGTTATAATTGCCTGGGCTTCAGCAGTCATGGGGTCCACGGGGAGCTGCTGGTAAGCCTGGGATAGGTCGAGCTTGGCGAAGAGCTTGCAAGTAACTGCTCCACCACTGGGAGCGGGTACGAGTGGTGAGCCAGGGCCTTATTAACAGTGCATTTATAGTCCCCGCACAGTCTCAACCCCCCATCCCCTTTGAAAGCGATGACCAGTGGGGTCTCCCAGACAGCCTGGTCAACTGGCTCTAACACCCCTTGGGCAATCAGACGGTCCAATTCAGCATCAACTTTTGGCCTGAGGGGAATGGGCACCCTACGGGGCTTCAGCCTCACTGCTGGTACCTTGGGGTCAAGGCTAAAAGAAATCGGGGTCCCTGTGTAGCAACCCAGCTTGTCATCGAAGACTGAGGGGAATTCCTTAGTAAGCTCATGAAATACAGACCCCCCCTTCACAGCGTTCACCCCCGACACAGAAAGCCCCAAGGACTTAAACCAGTCTAAACCCAGGAGGCTGGAAAATGGCCCGTCCACCACCATAAGAGGCAACCTGCCCATGAACGATTTGAATATGACAGGGAATCTCCCTTCCCCCAACACCGGAATGGGCGCCCCTTGTTAGTCCCGTAAAGTCACAGTACATGGCTGTAACCGATTCTTGCTCAAGCCGGGCATGCATTTCTTTATGGTGGCCCAGGAAACCAAGGAATGCGCGGAGCCCGTGTCCACTTGCATGGAGCAATTCACGCCTCCCAGGCGAACTGTCACGGAGATCTTCTCTGCTGAAACTGATGTTTTCCTCACAAATGTACAAGCTGGGCGCGGGCAGCTATAGATGGCGTTGCAGTCATCCCTCTTGGTGGAAGAAAATCTCCTTTGCCAGCGGGGATTGAAACCTTGGAACTCCCTCTGCTCTCTAGGGGCGGCTGGAGGAGACCTCCGGGAACGGCAGACTCTCGCAATGTGGCCTCTGGCCCTGCAACGCCGACAAGCCGCTTCTTTAAACGAGCAATTTGACCGATAATGGTTTCCCCCACAACCCCTGCACGGGGACAGAGGGGGGCGGGGGCGAGTAGCAGGAGGCTCACGACCCCTAGAAGCCCCCAGCCGGCAGACCTCCTCCTCCTCAGCTTCGCTGCCAACCTCCTTTTCTGCAGCGGCTTTAGGGTTCTCTGGCACCGCTGGCACTTTGGCCGTTACGTTCACCGAACTGTCCATGGCTGCCAGAGATTGCGTGGAAAGCTCAAAAGCACGAGCTTCAGCTAAAGCTGTCTGAAAGGTTAATTCCCGGGTGGCCAACAAGCGGCGTTTAAGGCGGCCATCCCGGACTCCGAACACTAGCCTGTCCAGCAAGTAATCATTTAAGTCGGAAAACTCGCAGTATAAAGCAGCCCGGCGGAGAGCAGCCACAAATTCATTAATTGATTCACCCTCCGCCTGATTTCTCTGATAGAAAACGTATCTGCGAGCACAGCGGGATGGGGCTGGGGCATAATGATCTTGAAGCGTTGACAGGAACGTCTGCCAAGGCACATCGTGTATGGAGACTGGAGCAAATAAAGCCCTGGCCGTCTCGAACATCTCGGGGCCACAGAAACCGAGAAAATAAGATCGTTTGCGGTCCCCAGAAATCTCTGTATACCCATTGGAGATCAGGAAACAGTCGAACCTGGAGACATAAGAGTCCCAGGTCTCCCCTTGTGGGTTGAAAGGGGGAAAAGTAAGCTGTACAGACATTTCACTTACTGCAGGTATAGATGCGAGATGGAATTGCAGGGTTAAATTCTCGTCGCCAGTATAATAACTGAGGCCTTTTAGTTATACATGCCAGTTTAATCACAGAACTTGCCAACCGGGCAGATACAGGCTTAAGAACACAGATATGAGAGCACCGACTTATATACAGCACGCCTTCTGAGGCAGCTACCAATGACAAACAGAGGAAAGTTCCCGCTTACAAGTAACTGGGCTTACGCGCCCAATCAGCACCCTGGAGAGGGATACGCGAGCTAGATTCTGACAGCCGGCTGTTACTATGCGGACACAGCACTGGGGTGCTGGGCAGATTGAGGCTTTGTGGTGTTCAATGGGCAGTAGGGATCAATCACTTACGGTTTGATGTCTTGCGTTTGTCTTGCCTTGTTTCCACGTGGATGTCTTGTCTTTGTCTTGCCTTGTTTCCTTGTGGAACTTCCTCTTCTCTTCTCTTCTCTGCTCTGTTCTACTCTGCTCTCCCAGAAATGTTGATTGAAAATGTTTTTAAAATATTTATATTCAATAAAATTACTTTTAAAAAGAAAGCAAGAAAAGAAAGAAAAGCTGCCATAAAACCAAGGATGAATCTGGCCAATGTAGTAATAGCTTGTCTATGATAAGATGTGGACTTGATTTGGCAGTATCAATTCAAACTGGGGATTTTTTTTGCTTTATATTGCAAACATTACAAACATTTATATTTTTTTAAAAAGCTAAGCGGACCAATCTTACTTTATTTCTGTTGCACACTAACTCTCTTAAGGTAAGCCAACAAGTCTGCCTGGATTGCAAAAATCCACCCGACCCTTGCAAAGTCATGAACGTAGTTTCTCTCCTCCTGCTGAGGAGAGAGAGAGAGAGAGAGGCTGCAGGGAGAGCTTATCCCAGCACCTCTCCATTGCAGACTCTGCAGGGCGGGTGGGCGGGCATTCCAGGGGCAGGGGAGGTAAGGAGCAGTGGCATCTGTGAAGTTGGAGACTCTTGGAAGGGGACGGGAGGGAAGAGAATCTTTTTGTGGCTGAAGAAAATTGGGACATTTTTGAAACGTCCTGGGACACGGGACAAATTATTCAAAACCGGGAGTGTCCCGCCAAAAGCAGGACGTCTGGTCACTTTAACTTTAGTGCTTTTCTCAAGAAGTGTACATTTTGGTTAGTTGTCCCTGAAGATGAAATATTATTAGGATAGTATTAGCTAGAGCTTCTTATGCAACTTCTTGATACTTATTTCTTCCCATTTTGTATTTTGAGAAATTTAAAAGTCAGCTGGTGGGGCATCAGGGGAGTCTGAAATTTTGCAGGGACTTAAGACATTTATTTTGTCCCTTGAAACTCTGATTTGTCCAAGCCAAAGAATTCCTTGTCATGGCCATATTAGAACAATAGTTTTAAGCCTGTAGACAAAAGGTGGGAGTAGTCCTCAGAGTATGCACACTCATGCCTTTGTTGCATTTGCATACAAAAACATATGTTTGGATTTGGACTTCACCTTTCAAACATGATTAAGAAAATGAAAGATAGTAAACATAGGAATCTGTTTAGAAAAACAGGAACATATATATAAAAGTCAAATACCAGTCACTCATCGTGAAATCTCCAGAATTGTAAAGCCTACAAACTTGAAACTTGGCACGTATGTTCCTCTTGGTTTCTAGGTGGTTGCTAAGAAAGAGTTTTTTGAAATGACCATTAGATCAGTAGTATTTCTTATACAGTAATTATATTAAAATGCTCTGACGCTAAAGAGTTAGACATTCTATTCCTCCTTCCCACCTGAAAAGAACTCTGCTCCAACTGTCTGTTGCCTTATATTAAGACACTCTGATGTGTCCCTTCACTAAACTGGCTATGGGCGTGGCCTGCAGGTTGGGAGTTTAGACATTCTACTCCCCCACCCCATTCGAAAAGACCTCTGTTCCAACTGCCGGTTACCTTATATTAACACGCTCTGAGTTACACATTTACAAATATTTTCAAGCTTTAAGTGTCAATATATCAAGCCCGATCACATAATTTGAGGGGCGGCATATAAATCCAATAAATCTAATCTAATCTAATTTCATAGCAAAGCACAGGTATCCAGCTACTAGTAATAATATAGTTGAAGAAACTGTTGTAAACTGAGAGCTACGTATTCCTCACAACCAGCCTGATCCAATACTCTAAGTGTGGTTCTTCAGACAAATTTTTGTTTCCATCCAGCATGGGAAAGCAGACTCTCACAAATAGCAATTGTAATAACACAGATATTACTAAGCATTTGTCACCGTGACAAAATCTTTATTTTCAAGAGTGCCTTATTAGGTTCCCCCCCCCCCCCCCCTGTAAAACAGTATTAAAAGTGTTCAAGGTTGAATCCAGTACAGCCTTGGGGTGCTTCCAAAAATGAACAATTTCTGGCAACTCTCAAAAGATTATATGCAATATAGAATGCTAAAAGTTGTTAATCTTTCCTTCCTTAATTATCCTTTCTGAAAAGAAAGAAGAAAGCTTCAGTAGAAAGCACAAAGCAGTTACAAAACGACAATGTTTGGATCTCTTGGGAAATTCCAAAATGCAGGCATGCCTTTGTTTTGTTTTGTTTTTAAGTAAGTTTCCTTTCTATTTTATATGTTTTCTGCTTACCTCATTAATCTTTTTTCATCTATCTGTCTGCCCTGATCCAATATAGCAGACTCTGAAGGGTGAGTAACAGTGATAAAAAAATGAAAATAGGCAATTTCGAGATGCAGACACATACCATGCAAGCCATGTTTAACAATGGCAGGTGCCAAGCATCTGTCTAAAGCAGTGTTTCCCAACCTTGGCCACTTGAAGGTATCTGGACTTCAACTCCCAGAATTCCCCAGCCAGCATTCGCTGGCTGGGGAATTCTGGGAGTTTAAGTCCAAATATCTTCAAGTGGCCAAGGTTGGGAAATACTGGTCTAAAGCCTTGCATCATCTCTGTAGTGAGATGACATGAATTCCTACATGTGCTTGGAGCTTGCAATTATAACCAATTTCAGTATATAACCCAGTATGACCACCATTGTATCCATCATTATAAAGTAGTAGCCTATCACACCCTTCTGCTGGAAGAGATTGTTGCAATGGTGGGTTGTAAGTGATTTTGCTACCAGTTCGTGCATGTGTGATGCTTCTGAGCATGCACAGAAGCATCCCCTACAGATGATTGGAGCCCTCTGCCACCAGCTTTATCAGTTCTAAGAACCAGTCCAAACCAGGAGCAACTCACCACTGGACTGGTTGTTTTTCACCCTACTTACAGTTCCTGAAATGTCACAGAGTTCCCTAGCATGATTAGGTCAAGAATTCCCATGTGAAATTGTTGGCATGCCAGCATATGAATTTGGAATGCAATTGAGATGTTCCACAGGAATAAGTACAAAAATAAGGAGGAAATTAACAATTTATTTCTCTTTCTCTTTTTTTCCTCTCTCTTTTGTGAGAAGGGTAGAGGGATATTTGTTTAAACATGGAGTTGAGAAGACAGGATGATTTGAGACATATAAGCCACTGGACCGCCTTCTGCTGCACAAATCCTAGTGACCGATTAGGTCCCACAGAGTTGGCCTTCTCCGGGTCCCATTGACAAAACAATGCCATCTGGTGGGACCCAGGGGAAGAGCCTTCTCTGTGGCGGCCCCAACCCTCTGGAATCAACTCCCCTCAGAGATCAGGACCGCCCCCACCCTCCTTGCCTTTCGCAAACTCCTAAAAGCCCACCTCTGTCGCCAGGCATGGGGAAATTGATTCCCCTTGGCCGCTCTGTTTTATGTATGGTTGTTTGGGTTCCATGAAAGTTTTTAATCAAGGGCTTTTTTAACTGTTCTGCTTTTTTAATCATTGGATTTGTATTTTGTTGTGAGCCGCTCTGAGTCTTCGGAGAGGGGCGGCATACAAATCTAATTAATCTAATTAATCAATAATCTTCTGTGCTCAGCTATTGGGTAGAAAAGGGAGAATCACTGGTGATGTTTTGCAAATTTTAGACCTACAAACATATGAATATTCCTAGGCGTCCTGATGTCAAATATTAAAAAACAGTTTAAAAAAACCCTGGCTAAATCTTTGGTATTCATTTAATCAGATTCAGAAAGATTCAAAGGTGTTGTAGTTACCTCTGGCCCAGCTCCTGTCCCAAGGACTGTGGATGTGGGGGAGACATCCACATGCTGCAGGCCTGTTTTGCCCCCAGTGGAAACTGATGATGAAGGCTCCTCTGACCAAGAAGACATGAGTGAGAGGGAGGAGGAGAGTGGGGCAGACAGCTCAGAAGGAGATCAATTATCTAGCTCCTCCTTGGATTCAGAACAAGAGTTAATGATAGAGCCACGCATGCGGAGAGCAATGCATAGGCAACAACAACTGAGAGATTATTATCAAAGAAAATGAGGCCACCTGTGGTTGGGTGGGGTTATGGTAATTAGTGAGGCTGCTATAAATAGCAGCCTGTGGGTTTGGCCATTGTGGAGGATTATCTGATCGTTGTGTTTCGTGACTGCTTTACTGACTTTGACCATTTGTGTGCTGATTTTTCCCCGCTTTGAAACTAAACCAGAGCAAAGTGTGTTTCACTTTGTGAAAGAAGGACTGTGAATTGCCTCACAGCTGCAAGCTAAGTATCACAGAACTGATAAGGGACTTGTACAAATTACCAGTTTGTTTGGAGACGAGTGCTCTTGGCTATACCAAAAGAGGGCTTGGTTTAAGTGAGTTTTCATTATAAAGAACATTGTTTTGAATGTTCAAACGTGTGTGTGTCTGAAATTTGTACCTGTGAATTTTTGGGAGGATTCTACTAGAGAGCCCGACAGAACACAAAGGTAAATAGATTAGTTGTGTGGAAGAGCCCAATTTGTACATGTTTATTTTCACCTCCCTATTTGCAGTTGTTTATTCATTGCTGACTGATTAATTCTCAAACATTCTCAAACTTTGATCCCTTTCTGGAAAATATAACTTTGTTCTGAATTCCCAAGATCACTAAAGAATTACTATAATAAATAGAATCCTCTTTAGCCACCAGCAACAATAAAGAAATGTCAGTTCAAAGCATGTACCTCCAAGATAAATAAAATCCGCACACATGTCATATTTTCTACCATTATCCTAGAATGGTGATACAACATAAATGCCTCAGAGAAATGGTTACAACTCAAAGAGAACTACGTGCTAAGAGAATTATTAGGCTAAATGTTCTATGGTCATTGTTTTTTTATTTCCTTCATGGTACATTTCACAGAAAACTAGGAGAGATGCTTCATAAAAGCTTGCTAGATGTCAGAGAGCACATTGCCCAGGACTGAATTATTTGTTCTTTGATAATATCAGCATATCAGTTGCAATTCAGGTCAGGATCCTTCAAGGCATAGTTTACCTTTGAGTGCAAAAGTTTATTTCACACACAATAAACCGGGAAAGGAAGGGAAGCAGTATAGATCAGAATTCAAAAGAAGGGGTAAAAAGCATGAACCTGTCCACTGTACAACCCTATACAGTTATTTGCAAAATCATCATCATCATCAACAACATCATCATCCAACAGGACAAGATAAACCATCTATTCTACATGGATGTCTTAAAGATATTCAAAAAGCCTCACTGAACTTAAATCAACACAGTTCAACTGTTCAGCAATGAACTTTAGACTAGGGAAATGTGCTATATTATCCATGCAGCGAGGAAAAATGTAAAAAAAATAATAATAGAAGGAATAAAACTGAGAAATGGAAGTCTAATGAAAGCATTAGCCAAAGATGATAGTTACAAATACCTAGGCATATTAGAAGCAGATAACATCTTGAATGGAAAAGTCAGAGAGTCAACACAAGAGGGTCTGCAAAATATTAAAAGCAAAGCTGAATGCCGGAAACATAATTAAAGACATTAATACAAGGGCAGTTCAAGTGATATACTACCCAGATGGAATCATCAATTGGACTTTGGCTGAACTGGAAAACATGGACAGGAAAACACATAAACTTTTGAATATGTATTGCTCTTTACATCTACAAAGTGACATTGACAGGTTGTACCTACCAAGAAGAATAGAGGGAAGAGCGGTATTGCAAATCCATCAAACTGTAGAAGACGAAAAATGAAGTTTGAATGACTATGTGATTCAAAGTACAGAAAAATTGCTGCAGGTTGTGGAAATGGACCCTAGGACATTGCAATGGTCATAAATATAAGCCAGTTGTCAAGCATCCGAATATAAATCATATGACCATGGTTATTATGCAATGGTCATAAGCAGGGGTGGGCTACTGCCCCGACAGGGGGGAATGCAGTGGGGTAGCGAAAATGGAGCTACACCCCAGAGCATCCAATTTGCACTGAAAGATGTTGAAAGAAAATGCAGGGCATCCTGCATAAGCCACACCCACAGTGTGGTAGTAAAATTTTTGGTAGCCCTTAACTGGTCATAAGTGTGAAAATGGTCATAAGTCGCTTTTTTCGGTGCCTATTGTAACTTTGAATGGTCACTAATGAAATGTTGCTATTCGAGGGCTACCTCGAGTATTTAGAGTATGCCTTTATGACACTCGCACTATAGATTTGCAAATGAATATAAATGCTATGAATATATGTATTCTTCAAACAATGTCCTTTCAAATTACACCGAGGCTGATGTTGTTCTTAATGCTACTAAGGAAATAGAAATAAATTATGCAGCTATCTCAGGCTTTGATGTGGTGATATAGTTTGGGAAATTACTTATATTTTCATGAATATGTATGGATTTCAACTCTCAATATCCCCAGCCACATTGGCCATTGTTGAAATTGGCCATTTTCAATACTGGGTAAGAAACATAGAAACATAGAAGATTGACAGCAGAAAAAAACCTCATGGTCCATCTAGTCTGTCCTTATACTATTTCCTGTATTTTATCTTAGGATGGATATATGTTTATTCCAGGCATGTTTAAATTCAGTTACTGTGGATTTACCAATCACGTCTGCTGGAAGTTTGTTCCAAGCATCTACTACTTTCAGTAAAATAATATTTTCTCACGTTGCTTCTGATCTTTCCCCCAACTAACCTCAGATTGTGCCCCCTTGTTCTTGTGTTCACTTTCCTATCAAAAACATTCCCTACTTAACCTTATTTATTTAACCCTTTAATATATTTAAATGTTTTGATCATGTCCCCCTTTTCCCTTCTATCTTCCAGACTATACAGATTGAGATCATTAAGTCTTTCCTAATAAGTTTAATGCTTGAGACCTTCCACCATTTTTGTAACCCGTCTTTGAACTTGTTCAATTTTATCAATATCTTTTTGTAGGTGAGGTCTCCAGAATTGAACACAGTATTCCAAACGTGGTCTCATCAGTGCTCTATACAGCGGGATCACAATCTCCCTCTTCCTGCTTGTTATACCTCTAGCTATGCAGCCAAGCATTCTACTTGCTTTCCCTATTGCCTGATTGCATTGTTCACCCATTTCAGAAATCGCTACCCCTAAATCCTTCTCTTCTGAAGGTTTTACTAACACAGAACTGCCAAGATAAGGTTCATCTATTATGATGATACCAATAATGTAAGGCTGGGTTAAGAGAATAGATGGTTCATTATACCTGCACTTTTCAGTCTAAATAGGAGCATTAAGAAAAAGCTCAGAATAGATAAACAATGTGTTCCCAGGTTACATTCTAACACCTTACATCCTAACAGCAATTTCCAAGAATAGGAGGCACCATTTATAAAATCAGTGCTCACAATGCGCAATGGTGACATCAAGACTGAAATCCTATTTATACAAAAGCAAACTTCAGGGGTAAAATGAGTGTTACTACAAAGTAAATATTCTTTGGATTTTATTACATTGTTGATTTTCTTTTCCAGATTTATCTGGTTCTCTGTTTGCTTAGCAATGACATACGTTGGCCAAAAAAAATCAGCTTCATTCTATGCTCAATTAAGTCTTATTCTGCTTGGATGGGTTTTTCAAGTTGTAGAAAAGCATGCAAAATTAGAAAAATCAGTGAAGGTACAGAGAAAGTGCCAGCTGTCATCCTAACCAGCAATTTAGAATCCTAACACATGTTTGACAGATGCAACCATCTTACTTTCCTTTATTCATTGGCATCTGTTGAACAGCAATGTTGTTCCCTATTCAATATTTGAGATTTACTTACTAGTTTTGTAAAGTAAATACATCTCTAGATCTTCTTACAGTCCCCTAGAGCAGTGTTTTTCAACCAGTGTGCTGTGTGTGCTGCGAAGAAGGAAGCTCAGGTTCTGGTCTCGCAACTTTTTGCTGAGAGAGAGAGAGAGAAAGAAAGAAAGAGTGAGAGAAAGAGAGAAAGAAAGCAAGAAAGAGAGAAAGAGAGAGAGAGAAAAAGCAAGAGAGAGAGAAAAGAGAGAGAAAGAGCGAGAAAGAAAGAAAGAGTGAGAGAGAAAGAAAGAGAGAGAGAGAGAAAGCAAGAGAGAGAGAGAGAAATGAGCAAAGAGGGGAGGAAAAAAGAGAAATGAGGAAATGATTGAGACAGAAAATGAGAGGAAAGAGAGAGAAACAAAAGAGAGAGAGAGAGAGAGAAGTGACTCTTGATTTAAAACATATGATAAAAAGCACCCAAAAAATAAGAGAGAAGAAACCCCAGCCCTCACCTGTTTTTGGAAATGGTTCAAGAGTATGTATATATATACACACACACACACAAGAGGGGGAGGAGACAGGGATGGAAAAAGAGAGGAGAGTGTCTTAAGAGTGTCATTTTGTGTCCTTTTGGTTGGTGGTGTGCCCCAGGATTTTGTAAATGTAAAAAATGTGCCGCGGCTCAAAAAAGGTTGAAAATCACTGCCCTAGAGAAATGGGATGGTGGGGTTTGATACCAGAACACACAGAAGTAAGTTACTGGGGAGCATAACTAGAACAACAATAAACTGCACTGCTTTTTCTTTTCCTCAAATATCTTAGATGTACCGAACGTTGTTGCATAAAACTTTGAAGCTTGCTTTGAGTCTTCTTCCGTTACCTTGCTCATCTCATACTAAAACCTTAAAATACTAATCTGCCTAATGGCACATTGGAAGGGGAATCTGGGAAAGCATAAGGCTATGGGGAAAATGGAAAAGAATGATTAGGGGTGACATGATACCAGTGTTCCAATACCTAAGGGGTTGCCGCAAAGAAGAGGGAGTCAAGCTATTCTCCAAAGCACCTGAAGGCAGGATAAGAAGCAATGGATGAAAACTAATCAGGTAGAAAAACAATTTTTTATGATGTAAAAAGGATATTGGGACTCTAGAAGGAGCACAGAGAAGAACAGCAAAGATGATTAGGGGACTAGAGGCTAAAACATATAACGAATGTTTGCAGGAACTGGGCATGGCTATTTTAATGAAAAGAAGGACTACGGGAGACATGATAGCAGTGTTCTACAAAGGGGTTGCCACAAAGAAGAGGGAGTCAAAGTATTATCCTGATGGTAGAACAAGAAACAATGGGTGGAAACTAATCAAGCAGAGAAACAACTTAGAACTAAGGATAAATTTCCTGACTGAACAATTAATCAGTGGAACAGCTTGCCTCCAGAAGTTGTAAATGCTCCAACACTAGAAGTTTTTAAGAAGATGTTGGATAACCATTTGTCTAGTGTAGGGTCTAGTGAAGTAGTGTAGGGTTTCCTGCCTGAGTGGGGGGTTGGACTAGAAGACCTCCAAGGTCCCTTTCAACTCCCATTCAGTAAGTTCAACATAAGAGTGATTTTGATATTATCTGCTGCGATGGGGAGGTGGTTACTGAGCCCTTCCCCTTGGCTCTGGCCAGGAAAAGAGGCTTTGCTAATGGAGTCTAAAGCTACCAGATCTGGGTTCAAAATCTTTATGGTCACATACTTTCTTAGCCATCTCAAGTAATGGCTTATTAAGAGCTTTTTTGATATTAAGAGCCTTCAGAAAGGAAAATTATATTAAACCAGTTGAATCTTCTTCAATTCTTAGCAAAAGATGGTTTAAAAATTCTTATTTTCAAAATAAGCCCCTTTATGACATATGGACTTCAACTCCCACGTTGAAGTTGAAAGATATATTGGCTCAGGAATTCTGGGAGTAGAAGTCCACAGGTCTTAAAAGGGCCATAGGTCCCCACCACTGATCTAATACTTAATCTGTTATTCTTTATCTGAGGACTATTCCTATATCAAGGGAATCGTGGTGTCAGTGTTAATGTACAGTACTCCAGACATTTATTTGCTTTACTTGAATGTTCTTGTAAACAAACAAGAATATAAGAAGATGTGTTTTTGTTAGCTAAAATGTCTCTAATTTAATGTTCAGCCCAAATAAATATTCACTTGATGACTATTCAGATCCTTCTATAATGCTACAACTGGTATTTTCTCCTAAAGTTATTACTGTATTTATTTATACTATTTATATAAAATGTGGATTTTCCCCCCCTAACAAACTCCAGTTCCAAACTAGAGTGATGCTTCAAGAATATGTAAGTATTATTATAGCATATTTGAATTAATTGCTTAAAGTGCTTTTATGCCTCTTCAACCACTATGAATGCATTACAGCAAAACATGAAGAAGAACAACAGGACAAAGGTGCTTTTTTCAGGAGGCACCTGAACTTCATTTGTTTTTTGTTTTTTCTTCTTCAGCTCTGACTGGATGGTAAGGAATGGAGCCAGAGCTGAAGAAAATAGATAGATAGATAGATAGATAGATAGATAGATAGATAGATAGATATAGGATAGGTAGATGATAGGTAGGTAGATGAGAAAGAGAGAGGGAGAGAGATAGGATAGGTAGATGATAGGTAGGTAGATGAGAAAGAGAGAGAGAGAGAATAGAGATGATAAGATAAATAAAGACATGGAGATGGAGACAGAGATGGAGATAGAGACAAAGGTGTTTGAGACAGTGAGAAGGCTGGTTTAATTGTGTAAATCTCTCCAGTAGTGTAACCCATGATATTGGTCCCATGCCACTGCTGAAGCTGGCATAGAATAGAATAGAATAGAATAGAATAGAATAGAATAGAATTTTTATTGGCCAAGTGTGATTGGACACACAAGGAATTTGTCTTGGTGCATACAAGGTGGGCTGCCTATCGAATATAGTCTTCAAGCAACAATTAAACAGTCATAAATGTTGCTGTAATTCTGAATCGAGGAAACAACTAGACTAAATCAATTCTAAATCATGATCCAGATGCCAGATTTGATGGGGAAACAAAATGCCAGAATTTTGAAAATTGGTAATACAACGATCCCTGTGTACCAGGACTGTTTGTTCCTGTAAGCCTGTAATACAATCACTTCTAGTTATGTTAATAGTATAGCAGTTGCATGCTTTCGTATAAAGAAAGGTTAGGATAAGCAAACATTAGATAAAATAAAGGGTAACCTGAGTTCCACCCAAAAGCACACCTTGTTCATGTGAGATCCTGTTGACATTCTAGTAAAGTTTGATTAGCTTTGAAATGAAGCCTAGATCAATTTACTTAAACTAAAATTTGTCCCATTTCTTGTTCCTGGAATAAAAGTATATTCTGACAAAATTAAATTCATTAGTTATATAATACTTAACATATAAGGATAGTAAATACACAATCATAACAAAAGTCATAATGGGCTGAACTGTTGCAATAGCATAAATTGCGATTTCTAAAATGCAATCCACATGTTATATGTATTCAATGCATTACATGTAGAAAAGAGAGGATTACATTAATTACTCCATCCCAGACATTTCTCTTCTCCCAACTTTTCACATGTTGAGATCAGATGTCAAAAGAAGTGTGATAGATCAAGCTGAAAAGGATTAGGATTGAGATTCCATATCATTAGGAACTCCCTCAATTGTTCATGCTCAACATGCAGCCTTTGGATACAAAGTTACTCTAGCAATACTATGGGGGGGGATAGATGTCAGCAGTGGCCCCATTCATAAATGACTGTTCAGCACATGGATGAATTATAGCAGTGATGGTGAACCTTTTTTGGTTTGCATGCCAAAAGGGGTTGTGTGGGTATGCTAGCATGTGTGCCCATGCCCCTTCCTTCCCCCCACACACATGTGCACATATACACACACGTGCTGTCCCCATGCATGCATGAACCCTCCGGAGTGCAAAAATAGCACAATGGGCAAAACCAAAGCACATTTTCTGAACTTCTGGTTTGCACACTAGGTGATTTTTTTGCATTCCGGGACTTCAGGGAAACTTCCCAGAAGCAGGGAAACAGAGGTTTGCCTTCATTTGCCTTCATTAGTGAATGAATGAATTATAGCATGGGTGTCAAATTTGCCAACACACGATGATCCACACCAGGGGTCCCCAAACTTTTTACACAGGGGGCCAGTTTACTGTCCCTCAGACTGTTGGAGGGCCGGACTGTAAAAAAAACCTATGAACAAATCCCTATGCACACTGCACAAATCTTATTTAAAGTAAAAAACAAAATGGGAACAAATACAATATTTAAAATAAATAAGTAATTAAATAATGAAGTAATAAAGTAATTTATACTTCTTTATTAACAAGTAAATTTAAACTTAAATCAACAAACTCCCTCCATTTCTCCTTCTTTCCTTCCCTCCCTCCTTCCTCTCCATTTCTCTCTTCCCTCTCTCTTTTCTTCCTTCTCTCTCATTTGTTTCATTTTCCTCTCCCTCGTTTTCTCTCCATCATTTTCTCATTTTTCTCTTTTCTCTCTCTCTCTGTCTTTCCATCTATCCCCCTTTCTCTCTTCCTCTCTATCTCTCCCTCTTTCTCTCTCTCTCTCTTTCTTTCTTTCTTTCTCTGTCCCTCTCTCTCTTTCTCTCTCTTTCTTTCTCTCACTCATTCTCTTTCTCTCTCCTTCTTTGTATCTCTCCCTCTTTCTCTCCCTCTCTCTCTATCTCCCTCCTATCCTCCCCGTCCCTTGCCTCTGTACCACCTCCTCGCTCAGCAGCAGACCGCGGTGAGTTGACAGGAGATTCGGGAGCTTATTATATCTATTGATAAAATCTTGTGGGCTGCCGCGGGCCGGATAAATTGCCTCAGCGGGCCGCATCCAGCCCCCGGGCCGTAGTTTGGGGACCGCTGATCCACACAATGTATCGCAATGTTTTTTCCCTTTGTGAAACTGGACTGGGCGTGGCCTACGTGTGAAGCATCCAGCCAATGGGCCACCAGTTTGACACCCCTGAAGTATATTTACTTTAAGTTATTTACTTATTTACTTATTTACTTATTTACTTATTTACTTATTTACTTATTTACTTATTTACTTATTTACTTATTTACTTATTTACTTATTTACTTATTTACTTATTTACTTATTTACTTATTTACTTATTTACTTATTTACTTATTTACTTATTTACTTATTTACTTATTTACTTATTTACTTATTTACTTATTTACTTATTTACTTATTTACTTATTTACTTATTTACTTATTTACTTATTTACTTATTTGTTTTTTTTGTTTGGTGGTATACAGAGACATAATAATATTTATATATGATACTAGTAAAAGAGAAACATTAGGACAAGGCACGGAAGGCACTCTGGTGCCAGTTTGGCAATCTAAAATTTCACCCTTGAGATATTAAAATAGAATTTTCTACATATCAGATGATGGGAGCAAAGCAAAGAGGATGATCATACTTTTTGAATATTGTCAGCTTTCAATGGCTCTTTTTGGTCATAATGCCATAAAATCGTTATGACACTCAACAAAATCTAGCTTTGTAATTCCTTTCCACATATAGTTATACACATAATACTATTACATTTCTGTGCTTAACTGCAAAATTTTAGACAGCAATTTTCAAAATGCCAAACTTTATAATAACTTTATAAAATTGTATTGTAATCTGATCTGATGATGTTGCCTAGTTTGGGTAATGTAACATCTTCAAGAAACCAACCTAGCCTAGGGAGCATCAAGAACTCCTCATTTCAACCCCAACCTACAAATATTTTCCTTTACTGTATTGTAGATGTATTTATGTGAGTACAAGTATATTTTCTACAAACTTGGATTTTTAGTATCAACCAAGAGAACATGGGTCATTTTCCAGAAACCAATTGCATCTTAATTTTGCAGTATTTTGAACTGTGAGAAAATGTTTTCCCTGCACACTCATGCAATGCATTAGAATATTTCTCCCCCAAATTACATATAAATTATATTTTCAGATAAAAATAAAAGAAATTGTGGAAAACAAAAGAATGATGAGAGAGGCATGTACTGTAGCTCTGTAGCTTCAAACACAGTTGTAATGGAATTCTCAGAGCCTTGAAATGAAAATGGAAGTTTGCAAAATCAGAACAGATGGAAATTACTTTTATATCTCCTAAATGGATAACCACCTTCTCTACCAATCAAAGGAGAGATAGAAATGCATTAAGGAGGACCTGTCTCAACACACACACACACACACACACACACACACACACACCTCAAATTTCCAAGATTCTGTAATTCAACCTTGTTTCTTTGTGTAATGCACCTAACTAATGAGGCTTTCTGAGGGTTTAGTTTTCTTGATTTCTGTCAAGGTATGATAAGAGTTGCTGAAAAGTATGTTGTCTTTCGTAGTTGGTCTGAAAGTCCAATTCAGCTCCTCCTGCCTCTAATTTTACCTCCCCCCTTTTTTCTTTTTCCTTTTCTTTCCATCTCTTTGATATTTCTACTGAATATAAAAGAGGAGGAAATGTTTTTATTAGTGTGAAAAAGAACAAGGGAATGATTGGTGTAAGCAGATGGGACCTGATTAAAATTTAAAAGGGATATCTTGCTTTAGATATATTCATTCCCTAGTTATCAATAGCTATGTAGGTCAAAGCTAAGGAAAAAGCTCACATTTGCTTTTCTTGGTTGCTGTCAGAAATTTTTGAGTGCACTCTATAGAAAAAAAAAACTTTTTCCATTACAGAATTATGCACAACTCTTAGCTTTCTCCCCCCAGTATTGCAATCTGTTGCGAATCAGCTATAACATCATTTATGAAATAAAATATCTATAAATCTGATAAGAGTCTGGCTTCAAGTAAAATCTATGAAACTAAAATTAATGTAATTTTATACCACTGTAGGAATTTCCAATTAAAAAAATATGTAAGCAAGAGAAAAATCTTTGGAAAAGACTTCAATTAACATCTTATTGAAAAATAGCTGGACAGAAATGTTACAAATTGTAAAAACATGGGTGAAAGGAATAGTTATTTCTGTATTTTAGTATTTATTTTATTTCCTCATTCATTAAATAATCTCATTAATTCAGTCATTCTGGGAGTCTTACAATATGATAAACAGTAAAAAAAAAGTACCACAAGACAATTAAAATTAGAAAAAACAAGTAGAAATGCTAAAAACCAAGATGATGGGCAGCTTGGAGTGGTGATTTTCTCGATCTGGTCAGTCACTACCAATGTAGCAGTCTCTGTCAGTCAGCCTCTAACTCAGGTGGCCGAGCAGCAGAGCCAAGTTTTCAGAAGGCCAGGAGAATGGTGACAGATCTCACCTTTAAAAGGAGAATATTCCAGAAATTGGGGCCACAGCAGAAAAGGCTTTTCTCCTGGATCCCGTCAGCTGAAATTCTATGGCAGATGGGATCCTAAGTAGACCCTTTCCACTAGACTAGACTAGACTGGACTGGACTGGAATGGAATGGAATGGACTGGAATGGAATGGAATGGAATGGAATGGAATGGAATGGAATAGAATAGAATACTTTATTGGCCAAGTGTTTGTACAGTAAAGTACAGTAAATTACTGAAAAACACTACCAAAGGAGGAAACTTCCTCAGTAATTTGCAGTATAAACTGTAGAAATTGTGCAAGCTACTATGTAGGAGAAATGGCTAAACAATTAAAAACCAGGGTGCACAAGCTTAAACTAGTGGTCTGATACCAAGAACAGCGCTCCCAGATCTGAACCTATATGGAGGGGCAAAGCCATGACCGAGGTTCTGGCTCATGATGAAACAAAGGGAGGCCATCTCCTAAAAGAAGCCTGGTTTTTAAATCAAAACTCCCTTAATAGACACATTGATATATCACCGGTATATCAGGCATTAAAATACCAGCAAAGGCCTAGGAGGGAGGGATCATTAGGGTTAGAGGGAGATCTGAAAAAAATCCCCCCCATAGGCTTAAGGAACAGCTTAATGAAGATGGGGCAAACTCCAATTGCATGCAGGAGAGCATGCTGGAAGAGCACAGAGATTGGGTGTGTGTAGAACAATGCAGACCCAATACACGATAATGGGTAAAAAAGATGCTAGGGGAGACAATATGGGTACCTAAAGAAGGGAGGAATAACAACAAGGGGGAGAAAGTGGTGATTAGCACACCCACCCTGGTCTAGTCTAGTGGAAAGTATTGCCTCATAACCCTACTCTATCCCCTGGGGAGAGAAAGGCAATACGCAAAAGATAAAAAAGGAATAACATTTCCACCTGTTTGTTTGTTATTTGTTATTTATTTGTTACTTGTTACTTGTTACTTGTTACTTGTTACTTGTTACTTGTTACTTGTTACTTGTTACTTGTTACTTGTTACTTGTTACTTGTTACTTGTTACTTGTTACTTGTTACTTGTTACTTGTTACTTGTTACTTGTTACTTGTATGCCGCCCCTCTCCGTGGACTTGGGGCGGCTCAAAACAAACACAGAATACATAATAAAACAATGTGATCCAATTAATAACAATAAAAGACTTAAAAAACATCTTAAAGATTAAAAACATTCAATTTTCATTCACTCAATCAATAATTTACACGACTAAGCTAGCAACAACTAAGCTAATTACAGGAGGAAAGGAAGGGTGTGGGCCTGTGTCACGGGCAATGAGCAAATTGAGCAGCATTATATAAAATCAACTGTCTTCAATGGGGATTTTAACACTCTGACGACATTAGTAGACGACTAATGAAAGCTTAGTTAATTTTAGTAGTTTTTAATAAATTTTAAATGTTCCGGAAATCGCAAAGGCTGTTGCTTCTTTGTTTAAACACACACACACACACACACACATATATATATATATATGTTTGTCAAATTACCCTGCTATACCCTCCTGGGGCCATATCCAAGGCAAATAATAATAATAATACTAATAATAATACTAATAATAATAATAATAATAATTATTATTATTATTATTATTATTAGTATTATTATTATTAGTATTATTATTATTAGTATTATTATTATTATTATTATTAGTATTATTATTATGTTGACCAGACTATGGATGCTAGCCAGATGAATACCTGGCAGGCAGGTTTTCCACCCTATTTTCCTCCCCACAAACTAAGGTGCATCTTATACTCAGAAAATGTGGTGTGTATATATATATTTGTGTGGGTATGTATAATTTTCAAAGTTTTCAAGACTGGATACCTTTTCACGTACACTGAAACTTGTATGTATTTTTGTTTAAATTTAGTATTGTTACATTTTTTTTAAAAAAAGTCCAGGTCTTTTACTTTTCCGCATTCTATTTTTTCATGCTTTGTGAACCATGAAGATATTGTCTTAGGATGTGTAAATAGTTAACCAGTCATTCAAAGGTAGCCACGGTAAACATCCTGCCCTGTTTGGCAAGAGTCATATAATACTGTACAGTAAGAATGGAAATGTGTTGATCCACTGATTAAGTCTTTAACCATCCTAAGTCCAGCAAGCTTCAAAAATGAGCACAGCTCAACTTATATCAATAGGAAAAGGCAGGAACAAGGTTTCCTTGGGTCAGAGGAGATACATTTATATCAAATCATGTCTAGTCCTCCACTAGTCCTCCACTAGGTTTTCACCAGGTAAATCTATAAAGTGTGTGTATAGGGTACATTTTATGGAACATGGCTTATCAATAAAATTATTTATTTAATAATGATGAGTTTTCAGGCTGTAGTCTAATTTGGTTTTGTTCTGACTGTTCTGACTGCTGCAACTGTCATTTTCAGGCTGAACTTTGTAGGATATCTCTCATTTGCAAAGAGACTCATCACTGCTCTTTTGATGCCAGCCATGACAGCCTACAACAGTGTATTATTATTATTATTGTTGTTGTTGTTGTTATTGTTGTTGTTGTTGTTATTATTATTGTTGTTGTTGTTGTTGTTGTTATTATTATATTATATTCACAAAAAACAGTAATACACAGCAAACGAAATTTGTATGCTGGATTTCATATCACAATATCACAAGTCAAACACTTCCCAAGCATCTAAGACTGTGTGATATATTTTCGTATGATGCATGCAGATCCAAGCTGGCCTTTTGCAACTGACATATTATGATTTTGTCAATGTTTATTGTTTTATATTATTATTATTGTCATCATCATCGTCATTGTTGTTATTATTATTATTATTATTATTATTATTATTATTATTATTATTATTATTATTATTATGTCAATACAACACAGCAAACGAGATCACTATGCTGGATTTCGTATTTCATCACCAGTCGGGTGCTTCCCAAGCACCTAGGACTGTGTGATGTAGCGGCGAATTATGTTTGCCGATCCCAATAAAGCAGCCTTTTGCAATTGACAGATGGAGATTTTGTCAATTCCGATAGTTTTCAAATGTCCGCTGAGATCTTTTGGCACTGCGCCCAGCGTGCCAAGTACCACTGGGACCACTTTCACTGGCTTATGCCAGAGTCATTGCAACTCAATTTTTATATGATATTAGTATTATTATTATTATTATTATTATTATTATTATTATTATTATATCACTGGAATAATAATACAGTGATCCCTCGATTAGCACGGTCTCGATTAGTGCGAAACGCTACAACACGGTTTTTCACAAAATATTAATTAAAAAATACTCCACGGTTTTTTTGCTATACCACGGTTTTTCCCACCCGATGACGTCATACGTCATCACCAAGAGTCACTTTTCTGTCTCTTTCTCTTTCTTTCCTGTCACTATGCTTCAATCATTTTCTCATTTCTCTTTTTTCTCCCCTTTTTTCTATCATTTCTCTCTCTCTTTCTTCCTCTCTCACACTCTTATTCCTTGTGTGAGGCAACATAAATGTTTACATTGTGTCCAGAGTAATTCCAGTCTTGAAATTGGACAGCAGATGGACACCTGGGGATTATAATTCATGTGATCTGAAAACCCAATTCGGGATGTTCGATTTTGACATTCCAAGCAGTTTCGGATTTGATAGGCTAAAAACTAATTTGAGGAAGGGCTTGTCGTCCTTGGGGCTGGACAGAGCAGCTGAGCCCAAAGCAGCCTTTTTAAAAAATAAACTACACATTTCTTCAACAATTAACTCTCCCAAATCTACTTTTATGAGGGCAGCAGCAGCGGTGGCTGCATTTTTATGGTTCCCTGTGCCCCCTCTTTCGGACGTTGCTGTCCCAAGAACTCCTCTTTTCATTTGACCCCCCCCTCCACTAAATGGAATGTGTCACCAGCAGAGATTTCGTTGGGAGACGGGAGACACGCGCAGGATCCCCCCTTCCCCAGCAGTCATTTTCTTCCCCACGTAGCAAGGTCTCTTTCTAGGGATCTGTGTGCTTTCTTTTGTTGATTTTCCAAACTGGTAACTAGTTGGGGAGCTGTTGGGGAGGGCTCTGCCGGGAAGGCCTCTCAGCTGCAGAGCCGAATGGGGGCGGAGGCAACAGCGGAGCCCGGCGCTGGGGCCATGCGAGGCTGTTCATCCAGGGGGGCGTGGACTGGCAAGTCGCCCTCCTTTCTCTCTCTTTCTCAAGATCGCTTGCCGCTTGCCTATTGCAGCGAAGGAGGCGAAGCAAGGCTCCAAGCTGCAAAGCGGCAAGCGGCAAGCGATCTTGGGGATTCCCCTTTGCCTGGGCGGCGGGAAGACCAAGGGAAGGTTCCTTCAGCCGCCCAACACCTGATCCGCTCCGCAGCGCGGCAGCAGCGAGGAGCCGAAGATGGGGTTTCCCCTTTGCCTTTACCCCATCTTCGGCTCCTCGCTGCTTCCGCGCTGCGGAGCAGATCAGCTGTTGGGCGGCTGAAGGAACTTTCCCTTGGTCTTCCCCGCCGCCCACACGCAAACTCCACCATCTGCGCATGTGCGGCCATGAAAAAAATGGCGCACATGCGCAGATGGTGGTTTTTACTTCCGCATCCAGTATAACGCGGAAATCGGTTAGCGCGGGAGGTCTTGGAACGTAACCCCCGCGCTAACCGAGAGATCACTGTAATAATAATAATAATAATTATTATTATTATTCCAGTAATATTATTATTAATAAAAATGCTAGTTTAAAAGAAAAACAAAAGCAAGAGAAACAATTTCTAACAGAAGGAACTACTGTATAAAAGCTAGAAAACAACGCATGCAAGTAAATTTTCTAAAATCCACAAATGTCCCATAGAAAAGGCACCATCCTGGAATATCAGACAGCTCTATGTTTAAACTTTATTCTAGCTATTACACCTTATATCCTGCCTATTTCGTGGTTGAAGCAGAAAGAAGGGCCTTCACCAGAATTTAGGGAAAGGGACATCATTAGAACTAATATTACCTATAAATCAATTTAAGCATAATTTACTATAAATTTCTTAAGCAGTTTATTGTTTGCAGGGGGGGGGGAATTCACATTTGTCTAACAATGTAGACAACAATTTAGCACAAACAATAGGTTAAATTAATGGCCAAGAGGATCAATGCCTACCTGTGTAAAATAAATAAAAGGTCTATATACACAGAAGTGTCAAAGAATAGGCCATGCTTCTCAGCTGAACTTGAAAGACTGAGATTTACAGTGGATTAAATGATCAACTGAGATTTTATTCAAAGTGATGCACCTTTGCCAAACAGATGCACCTTAGGCAAATGGAAAAGGATGTAGCCGATTGTAAAGCAATAAGGAAATTTGGTATGAACCTTTCATTGAGGACCATCAATTACAGGGTTACCAGTGCTGTGGGGGGGGGGGGAGAGAGAGGGGAAGAAAGAAATAATGGTATTTAATGGTGTGTAAAATGGAGACAAGATGCAATGTGATAGCTTAAGGGTTTATGCAAAAGAAAACATTATGATCTGAAAAAAAAGGATCTCAATTTACCATCTCAGGCTGGAGGATAAATGAGGGACAAAGGAATTTAATTGAAATCTTGTGTTAAAACCTGACTGCTGTTGCAAGTCCTCTTCATTGAGGGGGGTCATTAAGGCAATTTACATATTCAGCAAGTTCAAATGGAAGTTGTTTTTTCCTTTCAGATTGTCCCTTTGAAGATAATGGGGTGGTGGCAGAGTGTGATTAAACACTTCTTTAAAAGAAAACAATTGTGGTAGGAAATTTCAGAGAGGAAAAAAGTGACAAGACATTAAATTACCTATTTAAAAAACTCCAGATACTCTCACATGTGTTTCTGGAGAAAAAATCTGGGATCTCTAATCCCACCATTGTTAGAGGAAGATAAAATTAATGCTGGGATTTAAGCACAGGAACTTTATTTACACAGCAGATTTATTTATTTGCATGATCAATGGGTTTCCAACAGCACACATAACCATGTCACACTATCTTACTGATAAAATTAGGGGTAATTAAACCAGATCCTTCTTCACCCATCACCCCATAGTCTGTATTTGACCAGTCATAGAAAGAAGCAGAAATGCAATACAAGCATGTATTTATTTTTACTATCTTGTAATTTACATGTATACTGTAAATATATACATAGCTGTATGTCTTTTGTAGTGTATTGAATGGTGAGAGAATGTGGCATTTTAGCTAGGGTTACTTTTTGCATAGGAAAAAGCTTATTATAAGATTTTCTTATGTCATTTTCTGTTACACATATTTCTATGAAGTAAGGCTTTCAAATCTAATCTTCCCAACTAAGATGTTCTTTTGAAAAGTAACTACCTTTCTTTTAAAAATGAAATGGACGGTGAATTCTGTACAGCAGGGGTGTCAAACTCAATTTCACTAAGAGCCACATCAGAGTTGTCTTTGACCTCGGGGAAGGGAGTGAGAGGCCATGGCTAGGGTGGGCATGACCAGCCCTCTGCCAGTGAAAATGGAGCCCAGGTTGGGCATCTGCTGTTTCGAGGGCAGCTCCACAGGCCAGATCTAAGCTCCCCGTAGGTCAAATACGGCCTGTGAGCCTGGAATCTGGCAGTGAATGAACCTTTTGAACCTATTTCCAGAGAACTTAATGAGGAAATTATTGTTTGTAAGTATAATTCTAGAAACATTTCTTTTAATGTAATGTCATGTAATTGATTCATCTTTCAAGATACTTGCTGTTTTGCAGTCCAACTATATGATTCTGGATCAACCTGGAGGAAAATATTGAGTGAGATCCTGCAACAATACAATATCAACATCTTTATAACAACCTAGATCTGTCTTTCGTAGCCTTCCCAACTTTAAAATGTGCAGACTTTAACTCCCAGAATCCCCTGTGCTTTCAGTTGAAGTCCTCATAGCTTAAAAGTTTCTCATGAGACAAATAAGATGGTCTTGTACTCCCATCTCCAAATACTTTTAGTACAATATATAACTTAAATTTTCTATACCACTTGGGAGTACTTCTTTGAATGTCTTCCTTATTCTTTCCTTTCTGCAGCTTATTATCTGATGAAAAGTTCTGGATAAATGCTTTTCTTTCCTACTTTCTTTTGTGACATTTTAGATGTGCATATTTCCTAATAGGCAAACAGGCAACAAGTGGTCAAAATAGGAAGCTCCATATCCACACCCGTCCCTGTTAAAAGTGGTGTCCCCCAATGTAGCATACTGGGGCCTACGCTCTTCATTCTCTACATCAATGACCTTTGTGATCTCATCACAAGCAACTGTGTTCTTTTTGCAGATGATGTAAAACTCTTCAACACCACTGATAACACAACTACTCTACAAAAAGACCTAAATTCAGTTTCTGACTGGTCCAACACATGGCAACTCCAAATCTCAACCAGCAAATGCTCTGTCCTACACATCGGCAAAAAGAATCAGAACTTCAAATACAAACTGAATAAACAAATTATCACAGATAATCCCCACTCGGTCAAGAACCTTGGAATACTAATAACTAAAGATCTAAGTGCCAAAGCCTACTGCAACAACATCGCCAAGAAGGCCTCAAGAGTTGTTAATCTATCCTACCTAGCTTCTGCTCTGGAAATCTCACACTACTTACCAGAGCTTACAAAACTTTCGCCAGACCCATCCTAGAATACAGCTCATCTGTTTGGAGTCCATACCATATTTCTGACATTAACATCCTCGAAAATGTCCAAAGATACTTCACCAGAAGAGCCCTTCACTCCTCTACCCATAACAGAATTCCCTACGAAACTAGACTTACAATCCTGGGACTTGAAAGCTTAGAACTACGACGCCTTAAACATGATCTAAGTATTGCCCACAAGATCATATGCTGCAATGTCCTGCCTATCAAAGACTACTTCAGCTTCAACCACAACAACACAAGAGCACATAACAGATTCAAGCTTAATATTAACCGCTCCAAACTTGACTGTAAAAAATACGACTTTAGTAATCGAGTTGTTGAAGCGTAGAACTCATTACCGGAGTCTGTAGTATCATCCCATAACCCCCAACATTTTACCCTTAGACTAGCCACATTCCACAGTTGACCTCTCCAGATTCCTAAGAGGTCAGTAAGGGGCGTACATAAGCACACAAGAGTGCCTTCTGTCCCCTGTCCTATAGTCTCTCCTATATCTCCTATATCTTCTCTACTATATCTCTATAAGCTTCATTGTATATTATTGTGTATTGGACAAAATAAATAAATAAAATAAAATCTTAATTTATTATCCAGTGGGCAGGTTGAGGATTTGGACAGACATCATGACTATCATGTGTTTTATATGTTCAGAACGTTCTATATCCAAAATTCAATAAAAGGCTTTATTTCAAAACAGCTTTATACAATTATCCTAATCATTTTGCAACAAAGGGATTTCAAATTATTTAAAAAACTACTCAGATAGATTTCAGTTTTGTTAAAAGACTTTTCATTGTCCCTCCTATGTCCCCATGCAGTCCTTCTTAAAGATCTACAATTACAGTGATTTATTCTAAATAAAGTGCACACTCTTGATAAAAGCCATCATGTTCAATTGTTCTCAGCGAAAGAAAAACAGCTCTTCAAGCAACTTTCATTTATTTCCCTATGAGATTCTCCTATAAGATCATTTTTAATCATAGGATTTAGGAAAGTATGAAGGGGAATTTTGCCATTCATCAGTTTCTGACAAATAATAAGCATTTCCTCCTTTCTATCAGGAACATTCTCCTGGATATTTATTGTTTAAATATCCATGTTGACAAACCAAAACATATCCAACACCAGAGAATGAAAATACTGTGGCAGCTGATTATTGTGTTCGTTTAATCCTTTTGACAAATATGTGGAGCAGTGTAGATATAATTGACCTTTTTCAATTCATGATTAATAGGTGCCAAAATCTCTTGTCCATTTACAGTGTTTTCTTCCTTGCACTGTTCAGTTTTATTTTATTTTTTATTTTTCTATCTTCCTTTTTTCAGCCAGAAATATTACCCAATCCAGAAATTTGTAAACATCATTTTAATTTAATTTAATTAAGGTTTTAGATTTCTTGACTTCTTGATTGTTGTTATTTGCAATTATATATGGTAATTTTATATTGTTGTAAGCCACCCTGAGTCCTTCGGGATTGGGGGGCATAGAAGTCAAATTAAATAAATAAATAAAATAAAAATAAATTATAATTCAATTCAATTTATTAGATTTGTAGGCCGCCCCTCTCTGAAGACTCGGGGTGGCTCACAACAATGGTAAAAACAATATTATAGTGACACAAATCTAATATTAAAAGAAATAACTAAAACCCTATCATATTAAAACCAGACAACACATACATACCAAACATAAATTATAAGGAGCCTGGGGAAAAGATGTCTCAAATCCCCCATGCCTGGCGGTATAGGTGGGTCTTGAGTAGTTTAACTTTAAACAATATCCTAATTAACCGTACTGACTACCCTGTGTTTTACGTGTTGGAAACTTTTACTCCCTTGAAAAAGATTTGTAGAAAATCTTCTTTTGTATTTCAAAAAATAAAAAAAAATCAGATTAACAGGTGCACATGAAATGACAATACGAATAATCTATCTAGGAAATGTAACAAATATTTTTAATTCATTTCTAAATGAAAGGCATATAATTTTTGTTGCATATGTGTTTAGTAGTTCACCACTATCACAATTTACTGAATATCAGCAGCAAAAATACACAGGCAACCAAAGTTATATGAGCTGACAAATACCCTGAAGAAAGTGTTCAAAATATATTTTAATCTGTTTGAATCATCATACTTCAAGTTTTTCCAGACCTGGGCCTTTCATATTTGTTTGTTTGTTTGTTTGTTTGTTTGTTTGTTTGTTTGTTTGTTTGTTTGTTTGTTTGATTGATTGATTGATTGTTTGATTGTTTGATTGCTTGATTGCTTGATTGCTTGATTGCTTGATTGCTTGATTGCTTGATTGCTTGATTGCTTGATTGCTTGATTGCTTGATTGCTTGATTGCTTGATTGCTTGATTGCTTGATTGCTTGATTGCTTGATTGCTTGATTGCTTGATTGCTTGATTGCTTGATTGCTTGATTTTTATGCCACCCTTCTCCTTAGACTTAGGGCGGCTTACAACATGTTAACAGAGCCAGCATATTTCCCCCACAATCCAGGTCCTCATTTTACCCACCTCGGAAGTATGGAAGCCTGAGTCAACCTTGAGCTGGTGATGAAATTTGAACTGCTGACCTACAGATCTACAGTCAGCTTCAGTGGCCTGCAGTACAGCACTCTACTTGCTGCGCCACTCCGGCTCATGTTGAACCAAGTCTCCTATTGTGTAGCCATTATGTTAGATCAGTGGTTCCCAACCTTTTTTTGGCCATGCCCCACCTTAGCATCTCTAAAATTCTGAGGCCTCCCCCCAAGACTTATAATTCTTATCATTCAAAAAGTGAACTACTCATGCGTAGGAAGCCTAAAAGGCCATTAACTAGGTTTAAACAAGGTTCCAATTGCCCCCATTAAAAATGAAATTGCCCCCCTGTGGGGCGTGGGCCCCATGTTAGGAATAATAATAATAATTAATAATAATAATTTATTAGATTTGTATGTCGCTCCTCTTCGAAGACTCAGGGCGGCTAGACCAGGGTGCTAGACCATAATTGAGGGTAGTGGAATCTGTAATTCTATCTCTCTTTGTAGAGGAATTTAGATTGAAAAAGACAGAATATAAGCAATGTTATATAATATATTGGTGTAGGCTTTGGGTCATGTTGAGCATCCGGTTTAGCAACTGTGGTCTATGCAACAGATTTGCTGACATTTCTTGAAGGTGCAAGCCACAATCAGTGGTGAAAGGTCAGGAAATCTGATATATAGATCATAGTCACTAAACCTTGAAGCTCAACATTGCTCAATGTTACATATTGTTTCTGAAAATAGCAACTTTTTAAAAAATTACTGAAAAGGCGGGGTGGGAAGGGAAGGGTAGTAGAGGGAGTGGAGAACCATTCTATAGGTGAATTTCCAGATAAGAACATAATTTTATAGACAGTTGAAAATAAATTATTTCAAAAAAGTCAATAAATAATATGAGAAATAACCCTGCAGAAGTTTTAGAGTAACTGTGTGCTTGTCTATTAATCAAATACATTTATCTTCTAACATGGCATTGAAGGAAGTGAACCAACCCACGGGTGGGCTGCTGCCCGGACAGGGAGGAACATAGTGGGGTAGCAAAAATGGAACTCCACCCCACAGCACCCAATTTGCACTGAAAGATGTTGAAAGAAAATGCAGGGTGTCCTACATAAGCCATGCCTACTGTGTGGTAGTAAAAAATTTTGTAGCTTTTCACTGAACCCACCCCTGAATATATGTACATATAAAGCATTTATAACATCAAATAACCATGGTTAGTAGCCAAAATCCCCTCTATAAAAGTCTAGTTTTATACAAAGCCATTGTAAAAACTCCCCAGCACTGCTAGATTCTCAAGCATGGTGGCAGAGTTTTGTCTGTTTCCTCTTGTGTTTCATGATTTGCAGTAGAAAAATATTTCATCATTAATTTAGAGCCGTCTACTGTGGTGTGAGCAGAGCTATGTTGTGGAACAGGCCTATTTCCCAACAACTCTCTGATCCTTATTTGTTAGATTCTCACTATTCAAGCAAACATTTTTTTTTCACTAGTCTATTTTTTTGACAGATTAGCACTGATGATGTTATCCAGTTTGGGTAATGAAACATCTGTAAGAAAGAAAGAAAGTTCAGAGACTACCAAGGACCATTCATGTCAACCCTGAGCTACAAATATTCTCCTTCATTGAGATCCTAGATTGCACAGAATAACACTTGACACAAAACTGGCCTTCATTTGCCCTTGTGGCCCAGTAACCAAAGTGTGCCAGAATTGATTGATAATATCCTTACCATTACCAAGTACTATACATGCCATGAGTGTGACTAAGGTTTATAACCAAATATATACTTTCTCTGTATAGCAACAGCATTTAGACTTATAGTTCTTTTACAGTCCTCTCTAAGTGGTTTACAGAATCAGCATATTGCCCCCAACAATCTGGGTCCTCATTTTACCCACCTTGGAAGGATGGAAGGCTGAGTCAACCTTGACTCGGTGGTGAGATTTGAACTGCTGAACTACAGCTAGCAGTTAGCTGAAGTAGCCTGCAGTGCTGCACTCTAACCACTATGACACTCCAGGTCAGTATTATGAAAAAGTTTTATGTGAAGAACTTGATTGATGAAAACCATTATAGGCATCCCTGGGTCCAACTTGTTATTTTTTATTTTTTTATTTATTTACTTATTTACTTATTTACTTACTTACTTACTTACTTACTTACTTACTTATTTATTTATTTATTTATTCATTCATTCATTCATTCATTCATTCATTCATTCATTCATTCATTCATTCATTTATTCGATTTTTATGCCGCCCTTCTCCGTAGACTCAGGGCAGCTTACAACATGTTAGCAATAGCACTTTTTCACAGAGCCAGCCTATTGCCCCCACAATCCGGGTCCTCATTTTACCCACTTCGGAAGGATGGAAGACTGAGTCAACTTTGAGCCGGTGATGAGATTTAAACCGCTGACCTACAGATCTACAGTCAGCTTCAGTGGCCTGCAGTACAGCACTCTATCTGCTGCACCAGCCCGGCTCATACTGATGACTAAGATGTATGGAAAATTGCAACTTGTAATATAAGAGGAGTAAATAGTAAAAAAAATTGTGAGAGGATGCCTGAGACAGTGAAAATCCCTGTGTATGTCTTTGATTTTAGAGAGCACCAAGGACCCTCATTTCAATCTGGAGTACAAATATTGGTAAACCCTTTTTTTTCACTATCCAATAAAACCATTATTTCAGATAGTGATACCAGTCTGAATTTGATGAGCAGAAAGGCCACTGGAGCATGATGTTTCTAATTGTGATCCTTAGTGCTTCTACCTGCTATGTATTGGGGGAAATAAAAAGAGTTGGGTAGTTCAAGCCTTATCAGTCCTGAATACTGTACAAACAAGCACCCCCGGTGTTGACACATTGGGTCAAATTAATAGAAATCTGACTTCTTTTCTATACAGTGTTCCCTCGATTTTCGCAGGTTTGAACTTCGTGAATAGCCTATACCACAGTTTTTAAAAAAATATTAATTAAAAAATACTTCACGGGTTTTTTTCTATACCACGGTTTTTCCTCCCCAATGACATCATACGTAATCACCAACTAATAATTTTTGCAAATAAATGACAAATAAATAATTATTATTGTTAATAAATAATTATGTTTATAAATATCAGGATCACCAAGTGTCTTATTCAATGGTGAGTACCAGTAATAATGATGAGTAAATGGTTGTTAAGGGAATGGGAAATGGTAATTTAGGGGTTTAAAGTGTTAAGGGAAGGCTTGTGATACTGTCCATAGCCAAAAATGGTGTATTTATTTCCGCATCTCTACTTCGCGGAAATTCGACTTTTGTGGGAGGTCTTGGAACGCATCCCTCACGAAAATCGAGGGAACACTGTATTCCCCATTTAATCAATGCTTAACAACAATACTTAGCAATATCCATAACCTTAAATAATAGCATCTCTGTTATCCACAAAACCACATTCTGGATCAAAAGATCCTTGAGCTTATTTTTTTTCCAGGATCTTCAATTTTTTTATTTTTCCAAATGATTCTTACTTGTTGTTTATTCATTTATGGTTTCCCTTACTAGATGGAACTTTGACAAAAGACAAAACAACCTCACCAAAAGCAAACATTCTTAGCTCACCATCAAGGAAATAGAAGAGCATCCTCTGTTTACCTCTGACAGCTCCACCTTGTTAGTTGCATGGAAAAATAGCTCAAATCTCTCACTATATAAGAGTTTAACAGTTCAGGTCCTGCTGGTCAGAGGCTGGCTGCACACACATTGCTGCCAAGCTCCATTCAAGATGGGGTTTGGTAGAAGACCCAGGATGCCATTATGGGTTGTAATTATAGTGATCTGCTGTATCCAACAGAAAGGTAAAAAAACAAGCCATCTCTAATTTTTGTGATATATTTGTTTTTTAAAAAGCAATCAAATAGATAATAAATTGATTTTGAAAAACACAGTTTATTCGATTTGTAAATTATATGGGTTTTTCCAATTTCGGCGAGTTCCTTTCTCTAACAGTTAGCACTATTTAAACTAAATATTTAATGCATCTTTCTTCATTGAAGGAAACCTTTTAATTTGATGCAGCCTGACAGATCTATAAAGAAAGCTTTGAAGATTAAATCTAGTCTTATAAAAGTATAAATCTCTCTCCAAAAGTTATTTCATCATCAATACAAGTTTCTAATCAAAATAATTAGCTTGTATTGATGAAGTTTACTGAATGTCTCTTGTTTCAAAAGAAGACTTCAGAAGAAAGACTTTTTAAGTTATTCCAGTGCCTTCTTTAATTTGCATAGCCTATGCAGAACTTGGAAACTTAACATTCAAAAAACAATAACAGTATATCTTTTGAATGATGCAAGTTATTTGAAGAGATCAGGACAAGTGGAGCATTTTTTGGCTTAAGGAGCTCTAGAACTATTTTGTTTTCAAATAAAATATTAAACCTTGCAGTCTATAACTAACCTACAAAGAACAATAACACTAACAGCTTCCCTTTATCTAAACAATAACCTTGTGCTGTTTGGTAGACATGAGGGTACAGTATATTCTGTATATGTTCGCTGCTGTTTTTAAGAAGATTAATTCTCCTATCAAAACTTGGATATTGTTGAAAAACAAAAACTTATTCATTCTTCTTAATTATATAAATGGAGAGATAGAATGAGACTCAGTTGCTCAGACACCCATGTTTTTGCATCTGGCCTTTTATTTGGATTACAAAACCTGAATAGCCACCAGATAGGAACAAAGAGTTAGTTTTCTGTATTATTTTACAGCTGGTATAAAGAAATGATAAATAAACTTTTTAATTTGATTCACATTTAACAGAAAGTGAATCATTTTTTTTTAAAAAAAAGAAAATATAATGTTTATTGGAAATAGATAGGGGGATACATAAAGTAAAAGGAATCAAATGTTTGATATGGATTTAGTCTAAAATGTTTTCCATTTGGTTGTTTTTCAAAGAGTAATGTGGTTTTATCTCATTCAAGAACCATTAAGAAGACTTGTCCTGCTACATCCCATAAAGCATCTAAAAGTTATTGCCCCTCCCCCCTGAATTGAAACACATAACCTGTCATACCATCAATCTATAAAACCTTTGATTACATAAAGCAGAAATAAATCAAGGAATTATTCATTTCAATCAGCTTCCTTGATTGATTGATTGATTGATTGATTCATTCATTCATTCATTCATTTGTCCAATACATAAATACATAGGAAGAAAATAGACATGTGATAATATAAAAAGAGGGTGAAGGTGAACTTAGAGGAGAGGATATATGAAAGGAAGAGAATATTTAAGATAGGTGAAAAAAAGGAAAGGCAAATGGACAGGGGACGAAAGGCACACCAGTGCACTTATGTACGCCCCTTATTTCTGACTTTAATCATTGATTCTACCTGTTACAGTGCTCAAAAATACCATTTTTTCCATTCCAAGATTATTAAGAGTTTAATTTTGTTAGATTATGTCCATAGAGAATATTTCTTCATTTTAGTTAGATGCTATACTGTATCAATTAGTCCAAGATGGAGAATCGCAAGAATCTCTGCAATTTTTTTCAATTGTCCAACTTGTCCATATTTTATGTGGAACATTCTCCCACAGACAGCTTCCATATAATTGTATGGGGAGTCACTAAAATTGGGTTTAGAATGCCAGTATGTCTTGAGGATACCTGATGAAGGAATGGGATAGAGATGAGCAAATGAGAAGTGGGTCTTGACATCTTTTTTTTTTGTGTGTGTGTGTGCATATCTGACTACCTGTATTGAAACCATTGAAATGTATTAATAAAAATGATGCATGTATTCAATTTTAGCAGGAAAACAAAATCAAAGTGGCATAAACTGAATTTAGTCATGCATCTAAAAAGGAAAAAAACAATGAAAAATTCAAGCTTTGCTCATTTGTATGACATCATTTTTATCACTGTTTTACCCATTGAAGCCCTTGTTTGACTGTTGCTGTATGTATGCACACAGCTAAATGAATGTTTTTCTTTTCTCTGTAGCTTCAAGTGAAGAAGATGTACCTGAAAGAGTTACCATCATCCCCCCCTTGAAAAAAGTGTCTGTTATATCATGTAAGTGACTAAAATAAACTGTTCTTGAGTCTATGAGATTTAGTCATGGAGCCAATTATTAATAAAGCATCTGATACAGACAGCCCTTCAATTATGACCACAATTGAATCCAAAATTTCAATTGCTAAGTGAGAAATTTTTTAAAATTTTATTTTATTTAAAACAAAACACACATAAAGAAAAACACATGCACATAAAAGAAAAGCACACACATCTGGGATGATTACATCCCAATTTCCATCAGAAGCACAAATGGAGATTTATTTATTTATTTATTATTTTATTTATTTTGTTCAATACACAATAATACACAATGAAGGTTATAGAGGATAACTTGAGTAAAATGTATTAAAGAAAGAATAGAAGAGAAAATATAGGAATAAAATATATCTATGAGAGAATAGCAGAAAAGATATAGTGATAGAAGAGAAGATATATGATATATCGGGGAGGCTATAGGACTGTTATATATATATATATCCATATGAACTAATGCTTTAGCTCAGAGGTCTCCAACCTTGGCAACCATATGTATACATTTTTACATTATTTGAGAACATTTTTGTCTGTATACTTTACTTCATATACTGTACACTTCATAAGAAAAGAAAAGATCCAAAAATGAAAAAAGAAGAAAAAAACATAGAAATATCTGATTTCAGTTAAAAAGATAAACATGTCAGTTATTGATCTTTTTGAACGTTTCATTTTACTTCACTTAGTTAGCTATTTCTTTGTTTTAACCAATTGTAGAATTTATCCCATACCATATAATAATCCATTTCCTATTTCCCTTCTAATATTTTGGTCAACATATCCATGTCGGCACATTTTATAACTTTTTAAATTATCATTTCTTTTCTTGGTGTGTCCTTGCTTTTCCATAATCGGGCATATGTTATCCTAGCCGCGGTTAGAATATGGGTAATCAAGTATTTATCTTCTTTTTTATATTCTTTGTTTAAAATCCCTAATAAGAAAAATTCTGGCTTTTTCTCTAATTTCCTCCTTTAGAATTTCTGTTCACCATTTCCCTATCGTATTCCAATAGGTTCTTGTTTTGGTGCACGTCCACCATAAATGGAAGAAGGATCCTTTTTCTTTTTTACATTTCCAACACAATGGTGATACATTTGTAAACATTTTTGAAATTCTCTTGGGTGCTAAGTGCAATCTTGCATTGGTTTTCTTTAAATGCATTTAACCTGGTAATTTGCCAATTAAAGGACCATACTTTTCCCCATTTATCTAATTCAATCGAATATCCAAAGTTTTTTGCCCAGTTCTATGTCAAGAACACAAAAGAAGGAATCAAAATGGGGAAACAGCCAAATGTTGCAAAGTTCTTTCCTGTCTAAATGTTTAAGTTTGATGCCCCTATATTTATTTATTTATTTACCCACCCCAAACAAAATGTAATAATGGTGTATGTATTAATATGAAATCCTCTTGGGTTTTCACAGCCCTTCACTCCGCTCATAATGGACAGGTCTGCAGTACATGGGGTGCCTATCACTTCAAGACATTTGATGGTGACATCTTTACTTTTCCTGGCGGTTGCAATTACATATTTGCCACTCATTGTTCTCAACCCTTTGAGGACTTCAACATACAATTTAGACGCCAAGCAGTGGGGAACACCTCCACAATTAGTTATGTCACCGTGGTACTGGATGGAACAAATTTTAAAATGGAAAAGGATCAAATTTTGGTAAATGACAAACGGTAAGTCCTCTGCTCTGAATAGTTACGTTTTGTGGAGATTCTCATCTAGAATTCATAACATACTCTGAATTTTGTATTTCTCAAAATGTTGATATAGAAGCCTATGTCTACAGACATAGGTATCGACAAGAGAGGATACGAGACGAGAAATCACACAGTACATTGTGAGACAAACTCAGCTTTTACATATTTGTATACAACACTAGACCATAAATGCAAAAGGACAGAAAGAGTATTGTGATAACACATATGCACATTCAGTCATTATCATGCGGAGAGGGGCGGCATACAAATTTGATTAATAAAATCAATAAAATAAAAATAATAAAAATAAATTAACAACTATCCCCAAACGTGCCTGAAGATGCAGATGTTTGTAATGTCAAAACACTTGCAGATGAGTACAAGATTTGAGGACATCCTAAGTGGCATTATTTCAAACATTCATAATGAAGACAAGTTAGATGTTTAGGATCAGTTTCTGTTGCTTCTAACTTCTGGGACATGAGTAAAGAAACAAGCAAAATACCATGATAACATGATATGTACTACACACATATGGAAGAAAAACAGCCCAAATACTTACATCATCTCATTAGATTACCTTTTGTTTTTAATATAGGAAGGGTTGCAGTCCTTAGGTGAGTTAATAGCTATGTGACCAAAGAATCTGAAGAGGCTAGATAAAGACTAGAAGAAATTATACTCCAGAAACTGTTCTTTAACCAGTAGGAGATGACAAGAACAATATTGTGGTATTATATAGATTAGGAAAGGAATAGGAAGTTTTCTTCAGGTTTCATATATTTGCTTCTTCATTTTGTTGAGTTGTTTAGAACAATACAACAGTCTGTAAAAAAATAAGTCTAATAATTTGAACATTCTATAGGCATTCATAGTTATTGATTTATCTCCTTGCAGAAAACAACAAACAGCCAGTTTCAGCACAGGTTGATTAGCAGAAGAAACTAAAATTCTATCTTGCCTCTCTCTGCCAGCAATTTGCCTCCATGCAGCTTTAGTTTCACTTTCATTTTAGCATATGGGCTTGCCTGCAGCTTCAATCAATCAGCTGAGAGTCCGGAGGCATATAATCAGTGGCTTGTGCTGATCACGCTTTGGGCTGCTTGCTGCAAAAAAGCAAATTGCTGAGAGGCAGAGACCAAAGGATAGGGATGGCAGTTACTTTCGGTGTATAAGATGCACCCACGTTTTCACCCTCCTGGGGTGTGTGTGTGTAAAAAGCTGCATCTTATATTCTGAAAAATATTGTAGTATTTTTTCTTCACTCAATTTGTCATGTTTCCCCATGAGTTTATTATCAAATCTCTCACTGCACTATTTTATTGTTTTTCTAGTCATTCATGATTCAGTATTATCACAGCACTCACATTAAACTATAGTTCTAAAAACATTGCAAGTCCCAATAAATAGTGACTTATTGAAGGGGCATTCCTGCCTCTTCAAAATAGCCAGTGACCTATCAGAAATAGCCGGGAGCACTTAATGTAATATGAAAAAATATGCTTAGAAAGTAGGAAGTAGAACAGAAATTGAGCCTATCTGGAACTAGTGGATAGATCTAAAGACAACGGTGGCTATTTCAACTATTATTTGCCTGTTCTGCTCATATCTTTTATATTAACAATAATACCAAACATCAACAAGATACCAATACCTCTCTTGCAAAAAGAAGAAGGAGAAGCCATACTTAAATAAATACTAAAATTCCAGCCAAAAAAAGGGGGGAGGGTAATGTAGAAATATTGTGACATAAATGACACCCTTTATTTCTAATGCATTCAGGATTCAGTTACCTTACAATGGACCTGGATTTGAAATAGAGAATTTTCTCAACTATACTAAAGTGAATAGTAAAATTGGCTTAACCCTATTGTGGAATAAAAAAGACAGTCTGATGGTAAGTATATAATGATGTAGAACTGATAAATGTGAGCTGTAACAAAATAGGGATGAATAAAGGGAAGGTAGCTTCAAATGCCTGCTTCTTCCAAAATATTTTGTGCCATTCTTAGTTTTCTGTTTTTGTCTTTAGCACACTTCCTGCATTCTGTGATTTCACTCTCACTTTTAGAGCTCACATCCCACAACTGAATTTAAGCTATCTTTATGCTTGATTCAGAGTTCTAAAAACCTCAGCCAAATGGACAATAATCATATTGCACAACCATTGAAAATTACATTAGCTGCTTACTAGGGCAAGGCTTTGATTATGACACATAATTAAGGCCACATGTTACTTATATCATAGATCATCCCTCTCAATACAGATATGATCGCTAAAATTCAAACGTCAAGTTTATTGGCAAGGAGATCCTCTCAGAAGTGGCAGTTAGATACTGTAATGTTCTCCCTTGGTGCTTCAGGGATCTTCTCTTCATCAGAGCAATTGAATAGAATAGAGTAGAATAGCATTCTTTGTTGGCAAAGTGTGATTGGACACACAAGAAATTTATCTTAGCTCATATGCTCTCAGTGTATATAAAAGAAAATATAGATTTGTCAAGAAACGTATGGTACAACCCTTAATTATTGTCATAGGGGTCAAATAAGCAATGAAGAAAGATGGCTAAGCTGTAATCATAACTTTATATCTAAGCTAAAGTCTAATATATCAAGCAAAGAGATGATTTAATTAAGAATTTATTAATAAATTAACAAATTCTTAATTCTTAATCAAATTAAGAATTAATAAATTTGCAAACCAAGGTAATATAATAATTAAATTAAGACTTCAACTGGGGATTCCGGGGTTTAATGATGGCTGAGGCCATCATTCTTCCTCTCTGGTTGATCTATCTTACAAATCGTTGTGATGGGATAAGCTTAAGGAATGATCCTCTATATAACAGCTTGAGTTCTCAGAGGAAAAAGTAGGGTATAACTGCAATAAAATAAGACTTTGAGCAGCAACACCAGTACCAAAGTAATAATTGTTCCTACTTTAAATTTATCAGATTAGCTGTAAAGACAAGGAATGTTCTTTCAAATGCTCTTATTTACAGCTGTATCAGGGATGGGTTCTGGTTTTCTTCACTGACAGTTCGCTTAGTGATGTGCCGTGTAGGCACCAGCTTACTTTGCATGCTCTTCACACATGCACAGTGCTAAAACAAAGCTTTTGCACATGTACCGAAGCAAAATACAAGGTGGTGGCACTTATGGCACCACTGAAAGAACTTGTTCGGGGATATGGCAGGTCTGGGCCACTGTTGGTTCTAGTGACCCAGGCTGCCAAGTTACTACCGGTTCTATAGAAAAGGTCTGAACTGGAAGGAACCCATCTCTAAGCTGTATGTAACTATTATGTTGCCAGTAATAGTCCTAGATAATAGTCCTTTATTTAAAAACCCTTTCACACTGAAGTAAGCTACCCAGCATGTTCTAACTTGACATTTTATTTCTATTTTTAAAGATGAAAGCACATCTAGACTATATGTTTACCATATACATCTAGACTATATGTTTACCATATGATCTCAAATTGTCATTGTCTGGTAATTTATTAGTTTCGTAGATTGCAACCTTACTTGCAAATTTGGGGTTTTGGGGTGTTTTTCTCCTCAAAAATACAGAAATGATAAGGGAAACAAAGATGATGCTTTTGTTAGGACTAATGCAATGAAAATTAGGTTGTTATGAATAATATTGAGTCTGTGACTCACAAAGGAAATCCCAATTTTCTATCCAATAAATTCACTCTGGATTTTTGGAACACAACTTTGATACACTATTTTGTTTTATCTAGTGTAGGTATTGTCTTGAATGTCCAATATTTATTAGGGAGAGTTGATCTTTTACATGTTATCAACCTTCTCATATGCAATTTCAGCTGGAACTTGATAAAAAATATGCCAACCAGACCTGTGGACTTTGTGGAGATTTTAACGGCATTCCAAAGTATAAAGAATTTTATTTTGAGAGTAAGTATATAAAAAAGGGCTTATTGGATTTAATTATCACAGTTTACCCCTCTTGAATTCAATGAATGCTACAGAAACATGCTGTAGCTTTTTATAATCCCGATTTTTCAATATGGTGGAATAGCAAAGTAAAAAAACCTTTTTTCCTCAATATTTAGATAATTAGTATTAACAACCTGGTAATTTTGCCTCATATCTGTCATTCTTCACTTTTTACATCTTTGGACATTGGATGAATATTAGGTTCCATATTCATCAAAACAAAGTCATTTTCAAACTTTAAATGCTCTCAAGCTTAGAATTAGTACTATAATCATCTTGTTCTCTGACTTAAGATCAAATCTTTTGTCATTTCAAAATAATATGTAGATCTGTTATTATTTTATGTTTGAAAGATGTGACTGTATGACATTTGGGACTAAAATAAGGTGTTTTTTACTCTTATCAGGGTCAAAAATTGTACTGAAAAGTTAAACAAAAACAAACCCAAAAATCCTATATTATCCAGTAGCAAAGTATTTCTACAATAATATCAAGAAAAACTACACAATGTTTATGTAATTACCAGGAATTAACCTTAACTCAAGGGTGTCTTTTCATTTTTTCCATCCCACCTTATTAAATCACTTCGTAATCCACAGAGAGACAGATTAATTTATTTATTTTGTTTGTTTGTTTTGTCAAGTACGTATCGTATTGGTGGTATACAAAGATATAATAATATTCATATACTGTACATGATACTAGTAAGAGAGAAACATTAGGACAGGGAATGGAAGGCACATTTATGCCCACCCCTTACTGACATCTTAGGAATCGGGAGAGGTCAACAGTGGATAGTCTAAGGATAAAGTTTGCAGGGTTAGGTGATGATACTACAGAATCTGGTAGTGAGTTCTATACATCAACTACTCAATTACTAAAGTATTTCCTGTAGTCGAGTTTAGAGTGGTTTACTTTAAGTTTGTATCTGTGTGCTCATGTGTTGTTGTGGTTGAAGCTGAAGTAATCGTTGTTGTGGTTGAAGCTGAAGTAATCATTGACAGGAAGAATGTTGTAGCAGATGTTTTTATGGGCTATACTTAGATCGTGTTTAAGGCGATGTAATTCTAAGTTTTCTAAACTTAGGATTGTAAGTCTAGTTCTGAGAAGGTTTTATGTTGGCATGAATGTCAGGAGAGAGGGGTGTTTATGCATATGTTTTGGGAGTGTTTGGGAGTGCAGAAATTCTGGAAAGATGAAATTAATAGGATGTTATACAAAAAATGGGTGATTACAAAGGAGATGACAGTATTAGTAATGAGTGATATAGGTGAATTCAGAGAAATTAAGGAAGCAGCTATAGAAAGTGACCAAGTAGTAATAGTCTTAGGTTGGAAGAATGCAACAAAGTAGACAATACAAAATTGGTACCGGTACATGGTGGAACACATTCAGTTTGAAATTATGGATACAAAAATAAATACAATTCATGAATTTTTTTTTAAAACTGATGGGAAGACAGGACAGGGTTAGAGGTTTTATGGTTAGTAGAATTCAAGACAAAACTATAAAGAATAAATTGGAATCACTCTATAATTTGTAAACATGATAATGTTCTTGGTTTAAAATAATATAAATCAGTACACCCTCATTTTGGTGGAGGGGTCCGAATGAATAATGTTGGGTGGTGGGAGCACATATCACTGTGCACTTGTCTTTTGGCATGGGGGATTTGGGGGATTTGAGACACCTTTCCCCCAGGCTTATTATAATTTATGTTTGGTATGTATGTGCTGTTTGGTTTTTAATTATGATAGGGTTTTTTGGGGGGGGGGTTAATATTAGATTTGTGCCAATATAATATTGTTTTTATCGTTGTTGTGAGCCGCCCCGAGTCTTCGGAAAGGGGTGGCATACAAATCTAATAAATTATTATTATTATTATTATTATTATTATTATTATTATTATTATTATCATCATTATTATTATCATTATTATTTTGTGTAGTGTGTATCTGTTGTTATTATTAAAAACTAATAAAAATATTTTTAAGAGACAGATTCTGAGAAGTCTACATCAATATAATTTCATATGAAAAAAATATATTCTCTGTCATGTATGAAAGTTGAGGTGCTACAAACAGGAAAGAGCTTTTTATCTTATTGGGGATTGGATTTAGATTATTTTTGCTTTTCTGAAAGCCACACAGATCTTTAAATCTTGACCAACTTTCATAGCTAATTTGACATGGCTTTCCTGAAAGAGGTACTATTAACTATTAACTAAGGAGAAAAGTTCTGACGGTTAGAACCATAGTTCCCTCTAAGCTGAGCATCATCAACTCAGAGTTTTCCAAACCTGTCCAGAAGCCGAGAGGGAAAGCGTGAGAGGGAAGAGAGAGAGAGGAAGAGAGGAAGAGAGAGAAACAGATAGAAAAAAGAGAGGAAGGAAAAGAGAAAGAAAAAGAATGGGAGTAAGGAAGAGAGAAAGAAAATCAAAATCTAGTTTGAAACTAGCTCAACTATTTAAGTGGCATTTTGATATTGATAGAGTTGCCCTATTATGAGCTCACTGTTATAGACACACAGTACAGTATTTTATTTTGAAATTCTCTGAGGCAAAACAGGGTGGGTTTTTTATTTGTTTGTTTGTTTATTTGTTATTTCTGTGCCGCCCAGTCCCGAAGGGACTGCCACTCAGACACTATACTTTTCCGCCCACCCCCCAAAAAAATTAGAGGGAACACTGGTTAGAACAATTAATCAGTGGAACGGTTTGCCTCCAGAAGTTGTGAATGTTCCAACGCTGGAAATTTTTAAGATGTTGGATAACCATCTGTCTGAAGTAGTGTAGGGTCTCCTGTCCAAGCAGGGGGTTGGACCAGAAGATTTCTAAGGTCTCTTCCAACTCTGTTGTTGTTGTTGTTGTTGTTGTTGTTGTTGTTGTTACTTACAAATCTCTATTATGACTTTATTTTTTGAAGATATCCCCATAACGGACTTCCAGTTTGGGAATCAATGGAAGATGAATGATCCAACAGAAGATTGTGAGGACCCTATACCTCCTCCTCAGAACAATTGCACTGATGAACATGTGAGAGTTTTCTTTCTTGTTCTTCTATTTTACATTGCAAAAGGATTCTAGAGTCTTACATTTTAAATTTATTATTTTAAATTTATTGCCATTCCAAAGCAATAAGAGGCAAAAATCAGTCCAGATGTTATGAATGAGAAGAAGAGAGTAAAGACACCTCTGCCTTAATATTTCATAGAGTACATTGTAGATGCTAATAGTAGCGTGCTCAGTCTGAAAAATAAACAAGTCAGCAATAAACAACAATTACCATGTATTGATGTTGTTTTAGGGTCTGACATCTTAGGTTGGAATCCAACTTTGGAGGAAGGGCTTATGTTACTGTGTAAACTACAATGATCTAATCTATGATGTAAGCAAGAAAAACTAGGGCTTTCTTTTTAAAGGGAAAGCCCCCCCCCCCCATTTTAGAAGGAAATTGTTTCATAAAATCTTTTGCCTTTTGTTTTTCCATCTAGGATATTTGTCGGAAAATATTAACTGGTTCTACATTTTATGAATGTAATGATATTGTCGGTGTGAATAGCTACATTGAGGCTTGTGTAGATGATTTGTGTCTCTGTGATAAAGTTGAAAAATCCTCCTGTCTCTGTGACACTTTCACTGAATATTCTCGACAATGTGCTCATTCTGGTGGTCGACCTCAAAACTGGAGAAGTCCAGAACTATGCCGTAAGTTTAAACTTCTGCCAAATAAGTGACCAAAGTAACTTGAGTCTAATCTCTCCTTCTAGACCACGGGTGTTAAACTCACGGCATAACTTTACTGTCATGTGACGTTTCACAAAATTTTTCCCTTCATGGAGCTGTGTTAGGTGTGACCTGCATGTCACATCCGGCCTGCAGGCCGCCAGTTTCACACCCCTGCTCTAGACTTATCAGGATTCTTGATTCAGATTCATTTTCTAGTTGAAAGTATAGAAATGAAAAATTGCTGCCAAAACAAGAAATATATGAGTGAATAGTTTTCTACTTGCAACAGAAAACAATAAATAAAAATTACATTATAAATAAAATACTTCATTTCGCGGATCCCTGTACTTGTTATAGAGTTACAAACAGCTTGAAGGATCAGAGAAGATACAAGCCTTACCTTCCCAGATAATACAGTAGTACCTCTAGATACGAGTTGCTCTACATGTGAGTATTTCAAGATACGAGCCACGAGGGGAGAGACATTTCTGTTCTAGTCCCAAGCTCAAATTCGGGATACGAGCCGAGAGTCCACTAGGTGGCGGAAGAATCCTTGCTTATCTCGGAGGGGAAAAACAACGTCTAAAGTTATTTGTTCGAGATACGAGTTGCCTCGACATACAAGCTCCCTTCTGGAACGAATTATGCTTGTATCTAGGGGTACTACTGTACACAGTTCAAAGGAATTGGGAAAGTTGCAATGACTACAAAGTTAATCATTCTTCAAAAATACTAAAACATATTAGCACTATTCTTGAAGCAATGAGATGAAGAAAGCAACTGGATGAACCATTCATTGGATGTGTGCTTGTGTGTGGCAAGTGTTGTTTTTTCTGCTCAGTTGTTCAGTTAAGATGACAAACAGCTGAACTGGGTTATCAATCACTGAGGAATCATGTTCTTGTTTATATTGTCTCTGCTTTCAATAAGTCTTGAACAATGAAGCATTGAAGGAGAAGAAGAGAAAAACTCAGAACAGATATTCTCTCTCTCTCTCTCCATAAAAAAATAATAATGGATGTATATAAATTATTTGGCTAGATTGGCAAGCATTATTTACTATAAATAAAGATCATGAAATATATGCAAAAATAACAAGAGACAGGTGGTGGGATGTGCTGTGTAGCCACTTTAATTTGAAAATGATTTCTGAAACATCAAAACAATGAATTATGAATGGCAGTTGCTACTTGGAGTTGCATCATGTATTACTGCAATGTGTTGTACTTGAGGACACCTTCGGAATCTATCCAAATGCTAATACTCTAGTTTATAAAATGTAGTGGCTCACCTGTTATCTGACACATGCCCCCAGTAAACATTACACCAGTGTTGTGACCCCTGCATTGGCTTCACGTAGGTTTCCAAGCTCAAATTGGAGTGCTGGTTTTGCTGTATTAAGACCTATATTTTTGGCACTGACATATTCTCAGGATTCCATTCTCCAACCTTGATTGATTGTATCAAGTGAAACTATATTGGTTCTTCCCATAAAGTAAGGAGGACTGAAACACTGAGATGCTATTTTTCCATTCCAGCATCAAGCCATCTTCTGGCAGACATCAGGCCAATCCTTTTTTTTTTTTCAAATGATGACCAAGCTCATCCACAGAGTTTTTGTAGTACGAGCGATTGATTGCTATGTGGATTTTTCCTGTTTATTGATTTTGGTTGGGATATTATGTTGATGTTGATGATTAAAGTTATCCTGTTATCATGGAGGTCTTATCTCATGTATCTGTGTTAACTGCTGAGAGTCCTTTCAAATTATGGCATTTTGCAAATTTAATGAAGAACATGATATATATGACTGATAATGATTTTCTGTCAGGCTTATTTTATGCACAACATGCTGCGCGGAGAACTGACCTGGTCTTATGGTTCTTATTTCAGCAATATCATGCTCTTTGGGTATGCAATATCACGAATGTGGATCACCTTGTGCAAATACTTGTACTAATTCTGAAAGATCTCATGTCTGTGAAGATCACTGCGTAGACGGCTGCTTTTGTCCACCAGGTGAGATGCCATCTTCAGCATAAATTATTCTGTTACCATGGATGGGAAGGAAATGTGAAGATATGGAGCTAAGTATGTGTATTGTACTACTGTCCTATAAACACAATAGGGTAATTCTTTGTCAAGTGGACCGGGTGTCCCCACTCGACCACCTTCAATTTCAATGAAACTTTGCACATATATTAGGATATGGACCTAAAATTTTGCATACCTCAATTTTATACTACAGTATAAGGAATATATGTGCAAGGTTTCATTGAAATTGAAAGTAGTTTAGTGGGGACACCTGGTCCACTTGACAAAGAATGACCCGATATTAAAATAGTATTGTCTAGAATAGAATAGAATAGAATAGAATAGAATAGAATTTGTATTGGCCAAGTGTGATTGGACACACAAGGAATTTGTCTTGGTGCATATGCTCTCAGTGTACATAAAAGAAAAAGATACATTTGTCAAGAATCATGTGGTACAACACTTAATGATTGTCATAGGAGTCAAATAAGCAATGAAGAAACAATCAATATTAATAAAAATCTTAGGATACAAAGCAACAAGTTACAGTCATACAATCTTAAGTGGGAGGAAAAGGATGATAGGGATGATGAGAAGAACTAGTAGAATAGAAGTGCAGATTTAGTAAAAAGTCTGACAGTGTTGAGGGAAATATTTGTTTAGTAGAGTGATAGCATTTGGGGGAAAAACTGTTCTTGTGTCTAGTTGTCTTGGTGTGCAGTGCTCTGCAGCGACGTTTTGAGAGTAGGAGTTGAAACAGTTTATGTCTAGGACGGGAGGGGTCAGTAAATATTGTTCCCGCCCTCTTTTTGTCTCGTGCAGTATACAGGTCCTCAATGGAAGGTAGGTTGGCAGCAATTGTTTTTTGGGTAGTTCTGATTATCCTCTGAAGTCTGTTTCGGTCCTGTTGGGTTGGGTTATCTTCTACAGTGTTTCCCAACCTTGGCAACTTGAAGAATGCTGGCTGGGGAATTCTGGTCTACTATATATACTCCCTTTAGTACTTTCTAAAACATTGGTATAGAATAACTCCAATGAAAATGAAATGAAACTGTTCTGGCACATGTTGAAAATATATTATAATTTATTTTTCCCCATAGGAACTGTTTTGGATGACATCAATGGCAATGCCTGCATCCCCTTTGAGCAATGTTCCTGCATTTATAATGGAGAATCCTATGCTCCAGGGATGACATATTCAGCTCCATGCCGATCCTGGTAATTAATATTTTTTTTTGTACATTCAACCAATGGTTTTTGCAGGAATTTATTTTTTATTGGTGAGGTCAATATTTTTTATTTGTAATTCTTTACTTTGGGCTCTGATCTAAAATTGATTTAAGCTTTCAGATGGCATATATTACTTCTGGCTATTAATAGACTTCAGACTCATTCAAAAGGAAGATTCTGCTGGATTTTTTAAACAAGTTAGGTAACTAAAGAATAGCAGTTAACCAACGAGCATATTGTTAATCTGAAACTCTTTAGGAAAAAGAAGAAAATAGAATTCCATCTTTTGCAGGTATTGTTCACTCCGACTGACAAAAGCTTCACAAGATTAGAGACAAAGACTTCCACACACTTGCACTATTACCTCTTCTGGTAATTGTTCCAAATGTACAGTGGGAGACAATATGTTTATTAGCTGATAACATTCAGAAATCTCAAAATCAAAATATCGTTCAATCATGGTTGCAGTAAGAAAACATTAAGTACTATCATATTGTTCCATGCTGTAAGATAAGCTGTATATTTTTCTCTTTAATATTTTAGTGTATAATTTCACATTAATGTTTGATATTATATTTGGTCTGGTAGCATAAATAAATAAACCTCCATGTAAACACTTGCTGCTTCCATGTAAACACTACTTGTTTCCAGGAAACGAAGCTATGATCATGTAGTAGATCATGCCTACCATATTTTTTGAATTACAAGATAATATTGATTGACACAATCAAACTAAGTATCCATATTTATGTCTTCAGAATTGGGATTCAATTGATACCATAGCAAAATAATACAAGTAAAGTACTTTTTCTTCAAAGTTAAATCCCTAATTTTATATTCTCTTTCCTCCAGTATTTGCAGTGGTGGTGAGTGGAATTGCACAGAGCTTCCTTGTCGTGGTATTTGCTCAGTAGAAGGAGGGTCACATATTTCTACCTATGATGAAGTGTGGTATAATTTCCATGGAAAGTGTAATTATATTCTAACTAAGGCAAGTCATCTAAAATTTCACATTAGCAAAAATGTTTAAGTACACAGCCTAAACCTGAGCTTTTATTTCTGTAATTATAAAATTACATTTATTGTTCGCGATATCAGTCCATTGCTATAAATATCAAATCACATGGTTTATTCAGTTTCCATTTTTAGATTTTATTTATATCTTGCATCTTTTCTTATAAAATGGTAGTTTACTATTACATTTGTACATTAAAAAGAGGATCTCTTGAGCGATGGAGAAGAACTTCACCAAGCTATTGCTTTCTTTCCAGGAGATATAAATGATAACCATTTTAAATTGATTAAATCAGTTATTATATTAGTTTGATCTACAAAACAGACAGAACTCTCTATGTGGCTCAATAAAGTGGCTTGATAATGAAAACATAATTAAGCTAACTAAAAATAGACCGAACAATTCAGAAAATGCTCTAACATAATCTGGCTCTTCACCTCTATTCTAATAAGATTGGTTCAATGTTTAATATTATGAAAAAGAAAATAAATGAGCATTTTTCCAACTGAGCTGGACTCAAATTATTCCCTTTTTTGCAAAGTCAACCAAATTACTTATAGAAGTTATCCCAAAATATTTTTAAAGCAGCATCATTGAAATATGTCTGTTGTGTTATTATCTTTTTCCTGATCTCTCTCCCTCAGATTTGTGAAGAAGAAACCTTTACTGTTCTTGGAGAAGTTGGGCCATGTGGCTTCACAGAGTTTGAGACTTGCTTAAAAATGGTGGCTCTTACCATCAATGGAGGAGAAACGGTAAGACCCATAATGAATCAGAATGGCTCAGGTGCCATGGAGTTCAGAATCTGCAATCATTAGGCTTGCCTACTAATCTAAAAATATCTTTTGTCACATATCTAATTAGCAGAATTCACTTCTTTTTCTATATTTAAACAAGATTTTCACTGTTAGACATAAAATGAAGGAGCTTTGAAATTTTGGATTACAGGAGTTTAATTTCCTTTTCCTCTTAAGTAACAGTTCAGTTAAATTCCTGTCAACAACTAAATCAAATGAAATTTCTTTAGATATGAATTGATGAGAGGTGAAAATTTTACTTAGTACTTGTAATGTCCCTCCCTTCTTACCTTTCCTTTGTTCTTCTTCCTTCCCATATAATTCATTTATATTTACAAACATATCCACATTTATGTATGATATGTATATCATTAATATGTAGCTGTTAATGTACTATTGAGAAAAACAAAATGAAACATTAAGAGGAATTGGACATTGTTCAATCCTGCTCACAGAGCATTCTTCAAGAAAGAGAAAAACATTTTCTAATAGTTTATATCACTCTGTAAAAACCTACCTGAAGAGTAGTAGATGCCCAAAAGAATTGTTCATGAGAGCAGGAATTTGCATCTGATAGGATGAATGGTAGCTGTTTAATCAACACTACCCTGTAAGCCTTTCCAGAAGCTGCAAACTGTGTCTTTCCTCTACTGTAATGAAAAGATTGGAGAGAGTTAGATATTAATTGCTTTGAATCACACACACACAGTGAACATATCTTAGAATTATTTCTTTAGATATTCATCTCCAGATTAGTTGTTACAGAATTTTGACATCTTGTACCCTTTCTGTATATTTATTGAATGACCAGCCTTTCCACACAAAGGGTGGATTTTTTCAAGAGAGAGGGGGGGAAGAGGGGGGGGAGAGATTTCATATTTCTATTTATCAGTTTCTAAGATCATGAACATTTCGATTATTTCTTCTTTGTTTTTACTCACCAGTATGCTGCAATTTTCCGTGAAGGCAAAGTAATTGTTAATGGAATGATTACTCAGCTGCCTATCTCAGTAGGTATGTAGCTCATTAGAAATATCTGACTGTGCAGAAAGAAGAGTTTTAAATCTTACATGTACTCAGCATATCAAATTTGGTTTGGTATTAAACTGACAACTGAGCTTGCAGTTCTGGAAAAGGAATTCCTTTTGGAGATCTCAGCTGTACAGATTAGTGTAATCAACTGATTAAGGAACCTGCTTCAATAAGTATTTTTTAAAAAACTGTACTTCATAGAATTCGCAATTTGTTTCCAATCACAGTTCAAATTCTTGATAAGATTTTGCTGAGCTTTTGATGGAGTATTATTTGTCAGGTCAATGAGTTTTCGGAGAGGGGCGGCATATAAATCCAATAAACGAAACAAATGAATGAAATCTGCTGAAAAATTCATATTATTTTTTTGTTAGTGTCACTACAAATTCCTCAAAGATTGGTAAAGCAATGGTATAGGTAATCTAACCTACATCTTTAACAGTTTCAGTCCACCAGTAAGCTAGTGAAAAATTTGGATATTTTTTTTTAACCTCCCTACCAGAGAAATACAGTGGTAACTCCTGTGCAACCTTTATCCACTTGAGTGATTTGGGAACCGGAGTAAAATCCTTCTACTTTAAGTAGGTCTTAAGTTACACTGGTGAATAGGGTCACTATGAGCGGCCATATAAATTTGCTTATTAAGTAAATAAAATAGATAACAAATAAAACCAATCGGAATCTTAAAGTAAAAAAGTTATTTTTTAAAAAAAGTTATTGCTGATCAACTTTTCAATTCAATTCAATTCAATTTATTAGATTTGTATGCCGCCTCTCTCCGAAGACTCAGTTTACTTGACTTGTAGCATGTGAGTCAAGAGTAAACGCCCCTATGCTACTATAGCTTTATTATAGCAGCAGCTGCAACAGAGAACCAAACTTTAGAAAGTTGTGGAAAGGAACTTTTGCTTTAGGCTGGCTGCTATACCTGCATAAATGTAAATTTTGATGCTTTAACTTTGTAAATTGCATTAAGGTTTTCAAAAGTATGCCCTGTAAGTTCTGCTCACAAAAAGAAAGATATTTGTTGGTTGTTTTCTTACCATGGGAAAGTGGGGCGAAGTTTAAAAAGAACAAACCAGTTAGACAGTAGGATGCTTTATTAATTTTGGGTCCAAATCAGCGGTGGGTTGCTTCTGGTTTGGCCTGGTGCTGTAAACCGATAGCAGTGGTGGCAGGAGGCTCCGCCACCCACTTGGGATCCTTCTGTGCATGAACAGAAGCATCATACATGCTCATGAGTGAACTGGTAGTGACAGGGTTTAGAACCCAACACTGCTCCAAATAGAATAGTTGGCCATTACTATTGCCAAAACGGGGAAAAAAGAATAACCAGAAAAAGGGTATTTAATGCTGGCTTTGTTCTGGCCAGTTTATAGGGAGACAAAGAGCTGGAGGCAACTATGTAAAACAACATGCTAGATTCTTAACTAATTTAGTGAAATATGCTGTGTGTATCATATCATTGGGATGACAATTGAACACATGGTAAAAGTAATTATGCCAGGTAGGTTGTTTTTGATTTTTTTTTTTATCAAGCTCTGTACCATATTGCCAATTCACCAATGTGGTAGTAGCAAACGACTACCCAAAATTTAGCTCTTCCTCTCCTGAAGAACTGCAAGTACTGATATATTCAGAATGGCATTTATTCTTTCCCCATAGCTAATGTAACAATCTTCCAGCCTTCACATTCCTTCATCGTTATGGAAACAAATTTTGGCCTTCAGATCGTGGTCCAGGTTTTACCTTTGCTACAGGTGTTCATTTATCTGGATTCATCTTTCAAAGGGAGAATGTGTGGTAAGGGATATTTCAAAATTCTATGCCTTCAAAGAGTCCATTTTGTTATTTTGCCATCATTCACATTATAAAATTTCTTTTAAAGGCCTCTGTGGCAACTTTAATCATAACCAGAGAGATGACTTCAGAACCCTAAATGGATTGATAGAAGGAACAGCAAGTGCATTTGCTAATACTTGGAAAACGCAAGCTTCCTGCGACAACATTAAACAGCATTTTAATGATCCTTGCACAGTGAGCACTGAAAATGGTGAGCAGAATTACTCCAAAATAGCCATTCTTTAAAACAATTCTCAATTTCTTCTACATAGCTTTTAACGGAAAACTCAATAGAAATCTTACAAATGAGGAAGGGGAATAAAAGCAATGCATTAATAACAAGAGTGAAAAATCAGAAAATGTTCAAATTAAGATCTTAATTTAATTTAAACAAAGTTTGAGAAAGATTTAAGTTTATGAGATAAATGGACTCAGGTTTGTTCCACTCTTTTTCAGATGTAGGTATAGTTGTCTATTATTAGCATGCTAATAATGTGAAGATTGAAGCTACACATGTAATCTGTGATTAAATTTGCCACGTATCTCCATAAAAATGGTCCAAAATGATATAGATGTTTACTTCTCTTTTTAGAAAAATATGCACGTCATTGGTGTGGACTCCTGACTGATGCTGAAGGACCTTTTGCTAAATGCCATCCCATAGTGAATCCAAAAGCTTATCATACGGTATTATGATCATTCATTTTAATTAACAACATTGCCTGAAAATACGTTAACAATGGTGGGAAGTCAGAATCATCCTTTAGGGGAGGGGTGAGCAAATGTTACTTGTGGCCGGAATCTGGTCAGTTTCAGTAGACTGTTATTGCAGAAAGTTCTGTAAACATCACCACCCCCACCCTGGTGGATCTTCCTGAAGAAAAACAAACTGAATTTCATTCACAGAACTGGATTTTCAATGTCATGTGTAGTGATGGGCGAACTGAGCCCGCACAATTCGGGTCCACACCAAATTTTGCGGTGTTCAGTATGCCGAACACGAACACGAAATTTTTCCAAAGTTCAGGCAAAGTTCGGGGTTGTGTTCGGCGTTCGGAGCTTTGACGCCACTGGCAGATTGCTAAGGATGCCAAGGTGATCACTTCCTGGATTCCATGGAATCCAGGAAGTGATCACCTTGGCATCCTTAGCAACCTTCTGGTGATGTCAAAGCTCCGCCCCCCGGAATCTCTTCATGGGAGGGATTCCCAGTTCGGGTTCGGTTCGGGTTCGGCCAAATTTTGCGTAAAATTCGGCCGAACTTGCTGAACCCGAACACTGTTGGGTTCGCCCATCACTGGTCATGTGTTATAACTTTAACCTTAAACTGTCTACTATAGACCACAGCACATTCCTGTAAGGGGCCATGCATAAGTGCACTAGGGTGCCTACTGTCCCTGTTCTATTGTCCCCATTTAGTTGTATTCATTTATTATGCTTATACTTACATCTGTTTATACTTATATATTTATAATAATAATTTATAATTAATAATAATAATTTATTAGATTTGAATGCTTATACTTATACTTATTTTCTCATACATGCTTGACAAAATAAATAAATAAAATAAATAAATATTGCCAAAATGATGAGAAAGCACATCACGCTACTAAAAAAGCCTGACACACCCTGTTCAAAGTACTACTTGGGTGAAATGCACTTCAGGAGTTTGACAGACTAAAAAGGATTGCTCCCGAAATCTGATTGGATATAAAATTTCGATTTAGTGGTAGGATAGCAGTAGCCAGAGTGCTTAGACTTATCTACCACTCCATAGTGCTTTACTGCACTCTCTGAGAAGTTTACAGAGTCACCATGCTGCCCCCAACAATCTGGGTCCTCATTTTACTGACCTTGGAAGGTTAGAAGGCTGAGTCAACCTTGTAGCAAGAAATGACATGGAAAGTATTATTTGATTAAGAATATGTTTCCCTTTTCTAGAACTGCATGTTTGATACCTGTGCTTGTAAGATAAGTGAGAAGTGCATGTGTGCTGCCCTCTCGTCCTATGTCAGAGCATGCAGAACCAAAGGAATTGAATTTGAAGGATGGAGAGTCAACGCTTGTTGTGAGTAATCTGATAAAACCATTCAGCAAGGAATTCTAGACTGAGACTTGAGATCAGCAGGTAATCAATACACAATATAAATAACTATTATTATTTCTTTTTCTTCCTTCAAGCCAAATATACTACTTGTCCCACATCCCTGAATTATAGCTATGAAATTAGCTCTTGTCAACCCACTTGCCGATCACTGAGTGAACCTGATATTACCTGCAACATCAAATTTGTCCCAGTTGATGGTTGTACATGTGGAGCTGGAACTTACATGGATGAATCTGAAATATGTGTGTCTGCTAACAAATGTCCCTGCTATTACAAAGGAACAGCCTTGCCCCCTGGTGAAGTTTACCATGAGTCTGGAGTTAAGTGGTAAGAGGATTTAAGTTACAAATTAAGCATGGTTATCAAGAATTGATTGAATAGTGTCAGTCTAGAATGTTTTCATTTGGTCCCAAGTATTTTTGCTATAAGTAAATAATGGCACTGTTTAAAATCATAAAGTTTGGAAAACTAAGATTTATTACATTTACAAGTTTATCCATAAATGTTAAATATTTAATCTTATATCCAAATTATGTTAGCTATTCTGCCTTGGAAGTATTTTTTAGCATAGAATTGATCATTTGAAACTTCTCAACTAAAAAAAAAAGTTTTAGAAATTCTCAGGACACAGTAATCATTCTCTCTTTTTTTTTTTACTCAGCAATTGTAATCAAGGAAAATTAAACTGCTACGGTGATGGAGAATCCAAGGAAGGTAAGGAATACAGAGACATTACCCACATGCATATTTCTTGGTCCATCTTTTCATTTAAATTGAACCAGCCTAATTAAAATAGCCGTGTGTAACAAAGATAATCCAGAACAACTCAGCATTATAATATTGTCTACAGTCCTGAGCATGATAACTGGAAGTCAGATCCAAAATGGATCTTATGCCTAGGTAAATATACACAGATGAAATTACAAATTTATATTTTAGTGAGAGCCATTTATCTTGTAGATGGATTGACAAAGAAGGTAATTGTCACTTGGACCTAAATTGTGTTTAATGCTTAAATTATATTAGAGATTTCAACATACCGGTATTTAAAAATGATATAAACAGTAAGCAAATAGAACTAATTTTCTTTTTTTCATTAGAAAAGGTGGGTATGGAAAAACATAATTTGAGAGAAGGAAAATTATTGTATAATTCAGTGTCCTTTTTATAAATATTTCTTGGCTGTAAATTGCATTCAAAACTAAACGCTGGTTTCCCTTGCAAACATTGCAGGCAGAATATATTCACTTTGGGATATATTTTGATAACGAAATGAATTGGACTCAGATTTCCCTCCCTCCCTTCCTTTCTCAATAACTCAATTAGAGACTCAAAAACAACTGAAAGTTGATAAATCTTTAGTGCAAATAAATAAAGTTAGTTCCAAAGACATCTTTTGCCCAATTCTTTTGACCCATGACATCTATATCTATTTTTTCATGTGATATACCAACTTTTTCTCTGTTCTGCATAGAATGTACCGCTCCAATGGTTTACTTTGACTGCAGAAATGCAACCACTGACAGCAAAGGGGCCGAATGTCAGAAAAGCTGTCAGACTCTTGATAGACATTGTGTAAGTATTGAGGCCCTATCTGAGAGATTGTATTACAAATCAGAAAATAGTTCCCTATACCATGAAGGCATGAATTAATCTTAGACAAGTCACTCTTCCCCAGTCTCGCCTTGCCCAATTCCTTCTAAGTCCTATTGTTCCATCTTCTTCATTGTCTTTTATTTATTCAGAAACATACTATTATTATCTCAAATACACTTATACGGATAGAAGATCTTTTGGGTATGGACCAGAGTTATTCATTCAGATGGTTATTTCCTATTGGCAATTCTAGCTGAATTGACACCACCATTGTGTTTAAATTGAGCCACCTTTCTTTAACCTGGTCTGGAAAAGCAAGTTATTTGACTGCTTATTTGTTCTTTTCTGAGTTGTGTTTTCTGCTTGATGCTTACAGTACAATTCAAAGTGCGTCTCTGGTTGCATATGTCCAGACGGGCTAGTGTCAGATGATAAAGGCGGTTGTATTCCTGTGGAAGAGTGCCCATGTATTCACAATGAGGTCACATATCAGCCTGGGGAAAAGATAAAAGTTGATTGTAACACTTGGTAAGTGTTTGCTAGTAAATAGAACACTTTTTATTAGATATAGAAACATAGAAACATAGAAGTCTGACGGCAGAAAAAGACCTCCTAGTCAATCTAGTCTGCCCTTATACTATTTTCTGTATTTTATCTTAGGATGGATATATGTTTATCCCAGGCATGTTTAAATTCAGTTACTGTGGATTTATCTACCACGTCTGCTGGAAGTATATATATATTCCTACTAGATATTAGAGAGGGGCCGCATACAAATGTAATAAACTATAAACTATAAAGTAAAATGGCCATATTGTCCTTGAGGGGGGAAACCCCCAACAACAGATTGAAAGCAAACTGGCAAGGATAATGGGGCATATTTTACCTAAGTACCTAAAACTGTAACAAATATATCACCAGCCAATTTATGTTTGTATTTATTTGTTCTAAATGTATTTTCTGTTTTTCAAATTATTTTCTTTCTTGAATCCATGTATTTGTTTTTGATTATAGATTTTTGTTGTCTGTAATCTGGCTGCAAGGGCCAGGTTATATGGAGCTATGCAAGGGTGGGCTGCTGACCGGACAGGGGGGAACGCAGTGGGGTAGTGAAAATGGAGCTCCACCCCAGAGCACCCAATTTACACAGAAAGATGTTGAAAGAAAATGCAGGGCATCCTGCATAAGCCACGCCCACAGTGTGGTAGTAAAAATTTTGGTAGCCCTGCACTGGAGCTGTGATTAATCATAGCTGGAGTTGCCAAAATAATTATGATGTTAAACTTAGTTAGGTGATACCTAGATTCAAATCCACCTTCATCCATGGAAGCAAACAGGGTCATTTTGCTACAGGCATTCCATTTCAATCTAGCTTGTTTCACAAGGTTATTGTGTTCAGTATTCTGCTTTGAAAAGGCAGCTATGGAAGGGAGGGAGAGGGGGAGGGAGGAATTCAATAATTTTCATTTGCACCATCTCTCATTGAAAAATACATTGAAATGTGCTTTTGGATGTAAAAATGTTTTTTTTAATGGATGTATAAGCACATGTGCAAAGCAGTTTTCCTCTGAAAAATACCATTCTCAGTATGACATTTCTTGGGAGGTCTCCAGAATTCCCAACTATTGAGGCAAGAGTTGAAATAGATTTCAGGAGGATAACAGGTCAGGGAAGAATGCAATGTAACTTCATGTTCAGTTACTCAGCAACTTTTATTATGGAACACTGACCTTCATAACAGAATGAGACAATTTGTCATGACCAACTCACCACACCCAACTCTCCATGGCTAACTCACCATGGGACAATTAGCTGGAGGAAAATGAAACAAATACAAAAGTAAAATTTCCACTGAATGAAACTAATAATACAGGTTTGAATGGTGAGTTGTCCCTCAGTAGGTTGGCGGTGGTGAATTGGCTTTGGCCAATTTTCCTAGGCCCTCTTCATAAATAACAAGGAAAACCTACTGATTGAGAATAAATCTGAAAAGTTTGTCCAATTTTTTCCTATAATACAGAATAACAACTTTCAAATATAATTCAATTTTCTATAAAAAGTGCCCAAATTAAAATTCAATTGTCTTTCCAGCCCTAGGTTTTTGCAGGCTTTTTTATTCCTCTACTTGCTCCAAATAAGTTTCTTTCTAGCCCTAACGAGTTTTCCCAGCTTGCTGGCTCTTTCATTGTTACTCTCTTCAAATAAGTTTTTTTAAGCCCTAACCAAGGGATAAAATAATGTGCTGAAACTGACCAGACTAAGGATGCTAGGTAGATGAATACCTGGTAGGCAGATTTTTTTTCTCCTATATTCCTCCCAAAAACTAAGGTGCACCTTATACTACAAAAATACTGTAGTCTATGATTAAATTCATGAGATAATTATTTAACTTAACTCTACACAATTAAAATATATTCTAATACATGAATACTGTACACAATGTTGCTTATACAGGTGTGAATAGGAGAATTATTCTTGAAATGTATTTTCCCTTTTCTATGTTAGTATATGCAAGAACAGGATGTGGAAATGTACCATGGAGACGTGCCTATCAACCTGTGCTGTTTATGGAGATGGACATTACATTACCTTTGATGACAAGCGTTATATTTTCAATGGGCAATGTGAATATACACTCTTGCAGGTATCAACCATTGTTTTCTTGTTTTCGCTGGAGAAACTGTCTGGATCTAACACAGAAGGCATTTTTTTTCTAATTCTATCACCTTCCTTCTTAGGATTATTGTGGCCAGAATAGTTCCACCGAGGGGTCATTCCGAATCATCAGTGAAAATATTCCTTGTGGCACCACCGGCACCACTTGTTCTAAATCTATTAAAGTGTTCTTCCAAGTGAGTAACATTGCTGCAGCGTTGGTGATCTACCATTAACTGCCTGGTATTCTCACTCCCACCCCGCAAAAATCTTCCACAATAACTTTTTTTAATTGAAGACTTGAACTAATTGAACTACTTTCATTGAGCACATGGCAGGGCAATCTTAACAGCATTATGGGCTCTGAGCAAAGCAATGCTCTGGGGGCCCTATGACAACTACTCAAAGGAATAAAAATGTAAATGGTCAATAAAATTAAACATATATTCATTTTTGGCACTTTCAACAAAATCGATGTTGGAATGGGGCCCCTGTGATCATGGGACCCACAGGCAAGTGCCCTTCAGGCCCGTGCATTAAGCCAGCCCTGGCAAATGGAGTATTACCTTTGGGATATTGATAGTGATTCCCCCTGTTTTGTGCCAAATTGTATTGGAAATGTAGGCAAACAAATAGAGAATGGTAATCTGGTTTAATTCATGTGCGAAATTAAAAACAATACGTCAAATACCCTATTGAACTTGTACAAGACTTTCCCATTGCTGTACATTGTCTTTCCAGCATTTGCAAAGTCTGGTACTGTTCTTCCCTATTCTATATACTGTTTTTATTTACTGGATGATGCAGATGATATTTTTTTTAATAAATAACTCAAGAGGGACCTTTGGAAAATTATCATTGTTCCCTATTATTTGTTGAATTCTTTCAGAACTTTGAACTGATACTTACTGAAGAGCAGTATAAAGTGGTAAAAAGAGGGAGTGGAGGTCACATACCATATAGAATTTACCATATGGGCATCTACTTAGTGATTGAGATTCAGAAAGGACTAATTGTCATATGGGACAAGAAAACAGCTGTATTTATCAAACTCGGTGCAGAATTCAAGGTGAGATATAATTGAAAAGACATATTATCTATTCATTTATTGCAGAATATATTGAAGGGTTTGATAAGGCTGCCTGATTGGCACACGATTTTGAGTGTCTAACAATTGACAAAACAATATAATTAAAAACATTGGAACAACAGCAAAGATATACTCGTCAAGCAAAACTCAACAGCAACAAATCAGAGTAAATGATGATAGGGTCTGTTGGAGTCACTCTGGCAAATAGTGTACAAATAAAATATCAAATCTTGAGGCAAAGGGTGTGTTCCACAGGGTGGGTCCTACAACAGAGAATACATGTTTCCTGGGTCCAGTGAAGGGTTACCAAAATGTTTACTACCACACTGTGGGTGTGGCTTATGCAGGACAGGTGCTCCGTTGGGGTGGAACTCCGTTTTCGCTATTCCACTGCATCCCCCCACCATCGAGGCAGTAGCCCACCCCTGCCTGGGTCCCATTAGATGGCATTTATAATAAAGAGGACTTGGAGCACATCTTGTGGGAGAAAGCAAATGTAACTGGAAATAAGAGAAGGTGGCATTCTGGATTAGATAATTGGAGACATTGGTTGGAGTCAGATTCCTCTAAACCAGTGGTGTCAAACTCAAGGCCTGGAGGCTGGATCTGGCCTGCAGGGTGCTTAGATCTGGCCTCCAGGGCTGCCCTGGAAGCAGTGAAGGACTGGCCTGTTGTGCTCCGTGCTCCATTTTCCCAGGCAGAAGGTTGCAGAAGGCTATCACAGCTGAAAATGGAGCTCTCAAAGGTGGTATGTGGGCCTCTCAAACTCTGTTTTCACTGGCAGAGCCATCTCAACCAGAAACAGAGCTTAGGAGCCTGTTTTTACTTGCAGAGCACTCAAGCCGCCAAAGGCATGCCTGACACAAGTGACATCAAGCTGGCAGTGCCCATCCTGCCCACACTCACCCCACCAAGAGCAAACATAACCCTGATCCGGCCCTCAATAATATTGAATTTGACACCTGACGTATATTGTATTTTCCACAATTTTTAAAAAATTATGTGTATTCATTTCTTAGTTCCCTAGCTCTCTGTATAAAGTCCTTGTCAAAAAGATTTAAAATTAAATGATATATTGTATTCCTATATCTTTCCCTGTATCCTTCATTGTTTCTTTCTACTATGAGTATATCCTCTGTAACTTTCATTATATTTTGGACAAAATAAATAAAATGAAAAAATAAATGCACAAAACAATTAAAGGTTTAAGAATGGATCCATAGACATGTGTACATAATTTGAAAAGTAAAAATTGTCTTTTCTACCTTGCCTTCTTTAAAATAGCTCTTCCAGCTCTTTTAAGATACGACAGAGCGAGCTGTGATCCAGCTGAATCAGAAAAAGAAGGCAAAGTCGATCCTCTTTTAAAAACATTTTAAAACATGCCTCTCGTGGATGGATTTTGTTAGGTGTTTGGCAACAACTGACATAGATGGAACCATCTTATTAAAAAAAAACATTCATCTAGATTTTATATAGACTTATAGTCAATAAAATCCCAGTCATGCTGGGGGGAAATGAAGAAATTCTCTAAAATTATTCTAAAAATTGAGGAATCTTCAAAGCATCATAGAAAGAAGTGGGAAATCAGTGAAGATTCTCCCCCTATAGCTTGCTTCAAGATCTACAGGATTAAATAGAAGGAACCATTCTATTGGAGTTGGTGGGAGGGGGTGTTTATTTATTAGATTTATTTGCCATCCATCTCACTTTCTGGCAACTGAGTAGCTTACAAATATCAAAAGCCAATAAGACCGTGAACAATAAATATTCTTAATAGCAGTATAAATTACAGTTTAAAAGATGGGGTGGAATGTGATGGGATAGAGAAGAGGTCTTCTCTTAACCATCTTCAGCATGACATATCCCCATTAGAGCCCGAAGCCAACTGGCAGAATAAATAAGCCTTTTTGATCCTAAATTAACACTTGTCACAAATGAAATGAAATGAAACTTTTTCCTTCCTTCCTTCCTTCCTTCCTTCCTTCCTTCCTTCCTTCCTTCCTCCCTCACTTTCTCCCTTCCTTTTTTTCTTTTTTCTTTCCTTCCTTCCACCCTCCCTCCCTTTAATTTATTTGCTAGTTCAGTAATAAATAATAATTTTTAGCAACATAATTCAGTTTAGATTATGAACATGATACAAAATCAGTACTAAATGTCCCAAAATGTAAATATAAGGCCACACACAAGTTTTATTGTTTTATTAAAAGGGTTAAAATAATATAGTAGGAATAATAAAGAACCTTTCCTATGCTAAATGAACTTTAGAGTGGTGGTATGTTAATTAAACTGAAAAATGAAGCATTAAATATGTTGCACATTCCATAGGATTCAATCAATTTGTATCAATTTGCTCTCTTCAGGGTGAGGTCTGTGGACTATGTGGGAACTATGATGGAAATGGAGTTAATGACTTTACAACTCGGAGTCGATCTGTAGTAGGTGATGTACTGGAGTTTGGAAACAGTTGGAAGGTATCACCCACATGCCCCGATGCCAAATGTGTCAAGGATCCTTGCTCCAAGAACCCTTATAGGAAAGCTTGGTCACAGAAGAAGTGCAGCATCATCAACAGTGAAGTATTTGCTGCCTGCCACTCTCAGGTACATCAAACTCTCAGAGCAAATTTCTCAAGGGAGAGTATTCTTTTAGGTGGCAATCATGTCTGCCTGCCTGCCTGTCTATCTACCTACCTATCTACTAACCTACTTACCTATCTACCTACCTACCAGTAGTCCTGAATTACAACCTTTCATTTAATGATGGTTTGAAGTTACAATGTCCTCAGAAAAAGTTCCTTGTGACATTTCCTGAAAGTTACAACCTATCGCACCACCACAGAGCTCAAACTCTTCCTGCCTTCCGTAAACTCCTTAAAACCCACCTTTGCCGTCAGGCATGGGGGAACTGAAACATCTTCCCCTGGGAATGTTTAATTTATATATGGTATGCTTGTGTGTATGTCTGTTAGTATATGGGGTCTTTTTTAAATCTTTAAATTTTTTAAAATTTGTCAGATTATTTATGATTTGTTTCCACGTGTTGTGAGCCGCCCCGAGTCTTCGGAGAGGGGCGGCATACAAATCTAAGTAATAAATAAATAAATAAATTATCGTAATTTGGGCACTTGGTAATTAACTCGCATTTATGTTGCGAGTGTTTTGTGGTCATTTCTTCCCAATCAGTTTTGGGAGCTAGAGTCACACAATGATCACATGTTTCATTTCACAGCTGCATTGTTTGCTTTAAAAAAATTAGTCATAAAATTGGGTCCAATCACCTGATGACTCTCTTAATGACCACGTCCCTTAGCAAATGGGTTTAGTCAATGTTTTGCGAAAATGTTTGAATGCATTGTCACCAGAAATGTTTGAATGCATTGTCACTAGAAGATCAAAAGCTGTAGTGTCTTCACTTTGTCATAGGTGGAACCAACTAAATACTATGACGCCTGTGTGACTGATGCCTGTGCTTGTGACACTGGGGGAGACTGTGAATGTTTCTGTACAGCTGTAGCTGCATATGCAAAAGTATGCAGTGATCATGGAGTATGTTTATCATGGAGAACGCCATCGATTTGTCGTGAGTATCCTATATGATTGCATGGACAATGACAAACCAAAGCTGGGAAGTGAAGTATCAACTTGGACATTATATCATCCCCTGAGTATATATGACAATGTTCTCATACCATGCCTTATCATAAGATGCAGTGAAGGAAACATCTAGATGTTTGTGTAACTATTGATATTTATTAAATCAACAACTGGCCAACCTGTAATACAAAACAGAAAACAGACTCTTGATGCTAGATGAGGGGTAGGAAATTCTGGGAGTTGAAGTCCACAAGTCATAAAGGGCTCATCATTCCCCACATCTGTGCAAGACAGACATTACTTCAAGTGTTTGAATCATGTTAAGGCACCACTTCATCTCATGCCTGAGTAGTTATAGAAATATAGAAGACTGACGGCAGAAAAAGACCTCATGGTCCATCTAGTCTGCCCTTATATTATTTCCTGTATTTTATCTTAGGATGGATATATGTTTAATCCCAGGCATGTTTAAATTCTGGAAGTTTATTCCAAGGATCTACTACTCTTTCAGTAAAATAATATTTCTCATGTTGCTTTTGATCTTTCCCCCAACTAACTTCAGATTGTGTCCCCTTGTTCTTGTGTTCACTTTCCTATTAAAAACACTTCCCTCCTGAAACTTATTTAACCCTTTAACAAATTTAAATGTTTCGATCATGTTCCCCCTTTTCCTTCTGTCCTCCAGACTATACAGATTGAGTTCATTAAGTCTTTCCTGATACGTTTTATGTTTAAGACCTTCCACCATTCTTGCAGCCCGTCTTTGGACCCGTTCAATTTTGTCAATATCTTTTTCTAGGTGAGGTCTCCAAAACTGAACACAATATTCCAAATGTGATCTCACCAGCGCTCTATGTAGTGGGATCACAATCTCCCTCTTCCTGCTTGTTATACCTCTAGCTATGCAGCCAAGCATCCTACTTGCTTTTCCTAACACCTGACCACACTGCTCACCCATTTTGAGATTGTCAGAGATCACTACTTGCTAACACAGAGACTGCCAATACAATACTCAGATTGAGGATTCCTTTTCCCCAAGTGCATTATTTTACATTTGGAAACATTAAACTGCAGTTTCCATTGCTTTGACCATTTATCTAGTAAAGCTAAATCATTTACCATATTACAGATGCCTCCAGGAATATCAACCCAATTGCACGTTTTAGTTATCTTCCAATCATTAAAATGGAGGCCTTAAAATGTGATTATTTCCATAGTGGCATAGCTCTAGCATTTCTCAAGAATTGAGATATTTGATTCCTCATGGTTTTCTCTTGGTTCCCTTAGCCATGTTTTGTGACTATTACAATAATGAAGATGCATGTGAATGGCACTACAAACCTTGTGGAGCTCCATGCATGAAGACCTGTAGGAATCCAAGTGGGAGGTGCGCTTATCATTTACCTGGCTTAGAAGGTGAGAAGATGTTTCTTATTATATGTATACCAGCTAGTGTTATATTTAATACTTGGGCAATATCTTATATAAGGAGGATTATGATTATTTATAGCATAGTAGGTCAAAGCTATCACTCTATAAAGAATGTCATCTTCAGGGGTGGGTTCTACTTACCCTCCCTACCTGTTCGCATCATGTTGGAAGTATGCATTTTGTGCATGCACCACCACTCAAAAATTACCCTTTGCACATGTGTAGAGCAATGTTTCCCAACCTTTTTTGAGCCGCAGCACATTATTCACATTTACAAAATCCTGGGGAACATTGAGCAGGGAGGGGGGGGGTAAAAAAAGTTTGGACAAAAAAAATATATCTCTTCCTCCCTTTTGCTCTATTTCTCTCTCTCTCCCTCTTTCTCTCTCTTCCTTCCTTCCTCTTTCTTTCCCTCTCTCTCTCCATCCCTATTTGTTTCTCCCTTCCTTCCTCTCTTTTTTGCTCTTTTTCTCTCTCCTTCCTTCCATCCCTCTATGTCTTTCCCTCACCCTCCTTCACCCCTCTTTCTTTCTTTCTTTCTCTCTCTCTCTTACTTTCTCTCTCTCTCTCTTGCTGTCTTTCTCCCTCTTTCTCTATCCTCCCTCTCTCTTTCTCTCTCTCTCTTTCTTGCTATCTCTCTCTTTTTTGCTTTCTCTCTCTTTCTCTCTCCCCCCTCCCTCTCTCTTTCTCTCTCTCCCTCTCTTGCTATCTCTTTCTCTCTCTTTCTTTCTCTCTCTCTTTCTCGTACACCATGCTGCAGCAGCGGCATTGGGCAGTAGACGTGGGGCGGCGGCAGGGTGGTCAGCTGTGAGGTGGAGCTCTGGAACGGAGGCACCAATGGCGGCAGCTGGACATGTTGCTAGATGCCGTACATGCTGGCGTTGCGCTGGGCATGGGCATGGGGCTGGAGCCTCCATTCCGGCCCAGCCAGCAGGCAAGTGCCAGCCACGCAATGCCAGCATGTACGGCATACAGCAACATGTCCAGCCGCCGCCGTCTGTGCCTCTGTCCTGGAGTTCTGGCTTGCAGCCAACCAGCCTGCCGCCGCCCAGCAGCTACTGCCCGGTGCCGCTGCTGCCACCACCCTCCTGCTGCCGCCGCCCTCCCGCTGCCGCCGCCCTCCCGCCATGCCCCAAAGCTCACCTGCTGCTGCCACCAGGGAAGCTCCAGCTGGACAGGGCGCTGCAGCTGCCTGAAAACTTGGAAGGCACAAAGAAGGAAGCTCAGCTTCCAGTCTCACAACTTTTTGCTCTTCGCACTCTCAGCAAAAAGTTGCGAGACCAGAAGCTGACCTTCCTTCTTCGAGGCACACCTGACCATGTCCAGTTCTGCGAGCAGTAGCAAATTTCTGTTACTGGTATGGGACAACTGGTCCAAACTGGGGCAACCCACCACTGGTCATCTTGTTTAATGTCTATTATGTTTCTGTCTTTGGTTCCAAATAATTCATAGTTAATCTTTTAGAGACCCTACCAAGGCATGGGGCTGGAAAGCTACCAACAGATTTCATGGTTCACCTACTTTAATAATTGTGAGTTTGAACTGGATGGGTGCACAGAGCTGAACAGAGTGTTCGTCTTTTCATTCTACTTCTTTTATTTCAATACCAATCTTTTCTGCCTCAAGTTGCAGATTGAGGGGAATGGATAAAAAGGCAAGACACCAGTATTTCATCCTTTTTTAAATTCTCAGTAATGACCAGGAATATTGGGGTTGTAAAGAGGAGAGTTTCAGAAGGGGTAATTGGCAAAAAGAAAAAAAAAAGGAAAAGGGAGCGTCCATATATCATTTGGAAGAATGTGATCATTAAACTGATTAAAGCTATAAAATAAATATACCAGAGAAATCAAGGGTGAGGGAACAACAAATTCTAAATTAGAACTATTGTGGAGGGTTAAACCAATAGGGTTTTGAAGGTGCACACAAGTACACACACATACACACACATACACACATGTAAATTAAAAATAATAGCAGTTACCTTCAAAGTAAAAGCAATGCAATTATATTGCACATACAGCATATACTTATTTACGTTTGATTTCTAATTTTCAACTGACCTGATGTGGGCTAGAAAGGGATGGCTAAAGGGCCAGATGTGGACCATAAAATGCCCAGGACTGTATAAAGAGATATTATTCATGGACAGCGTAGCAATTTTAAAGTAATATAGAACATATTAAAATACTAGTTTGTGGAATCTTGGTCTTGGAATTGATCCAAAGCAGCTTAAATGTTGATTATCACTTTGTTTGAATTCGATATCATCCAGGTTATTGGTTTTTCTTGGCCTTTATCCCTTCCCTCCACTTAGGCTGCTATCCACAATGCCCTGGAGATAAACCTTATTTCAGCGAGGAAGAGATGAAATGTGTTAGCGTTTGCGGCTGTTATGATGTTAAGGGTAACTATCATCAGTTAGGAGAAACCTTTACTACTGAAGAGCTGTGTCAATCATGGTGAGTAATAATAAATACTACAAGCCTTGGTACAATAGGTATCTTCAGAATACATGTTGCAGTGACTCCAAAATGATCCTGTTCATTTTCATACACTTACAACAATATGTTAATTCATTGTATGGTTGATTGATTATGTGCCATCAAGGCACTGGTGACTCTTACAGACTACACAGATTTTTTTTCCAATAATGATCCATCCTTCACCTGAATTTTCAGGTCTTCCAATGCTACACCCATTGCCATTGTAATCCATCCATCTTGCTGGTGATTATTCTCTTCTTAGAGGAATCTATATGGTGGAAACAACAGCTTGAGTTTAATTTTAGATGCACAATAAATAAAAAGCTGTGTGTGTGCTCAGGTGAATACAAAGCCGAGGACACCAGCCTGAAGATGACAAGTGGGACCTCGTTGAAATGTTGCCAGGAGTCTATCAACCTTACACAGGAAAAGATCCGAATATGCCAAGACCTACATACCTATACCCATGAAAATCTACGAGATAGATAGATAGATAGATAGATAGGTAGGTAGGTAGGTAGGTAGGTAGGTAGAGAGAGAGAGAGAGAGATGTGTATGTGTATGTGTATGTGTACACTTCCTAAAAGTCCGAGTTCCAGGTGTAGTTAGAAAAGAAAAGACAGACATCACGATGTCTGGAACTTAAAATATATTATTCACTTAACTTTCATTTACTCCTGCCAACATCATCAGTGTGTAAAAACCACCATTGAGGAATCCCAGCGGCCGGTTTGGTCCCACAGAGTTGGCCTTCTCCGGGTCCCGTCGACTAAACAATGTCGGCTGGCGGGACCCAGGGGAAGAGCCTTCTCTGTGGCGGCCCCAATCCTCTGGAACCAGCTCCCCCCCGGAGATCAGGACTGCCCCCACCCTCCTTGCCTTTCGTAAAATTCTTAAAACCCACCTCTGCCATCAGGCATGTGGGAACTGAGACATCTGCCCTTGCCTATGTAGTTTTATGTATGGAATGTTTGTGTGTATGTTTTTATATAAGGGTTTCTTTAGGTTTTTAATGTAAAATTGTTATTTTAGACTTAATATTAGATTTGTCATTGTATACTGTTTTATCACTGCTGTGAGCCACCCCGAGTCTGCGGAGAGGGTCAGCATACAAATCTAATTAATAATAATAATAATAATAATAATAATAATAATTATTATTATTATTATTATTATTATTATTATTATTATTATTATTATTATTATTATTATTATTATTGTGTCTGAAGAACTAATTATAGGTGGGAGGCAGGTCGGTGAGCCTACCATGCACACAATGGCCAAATTGATCAATGATGCACAAAAGCAAATATATCTTCAGTGGTGGTTGATGTTATCAAGGGCTAACAAAAGCTAAGTGAATAATACATTTTATGTCCCAAAGAATGTGATGTCTGTCTTTTCTTATATATATGTAAGAAAATATTATATATATGGTTTTTATATATATAAGCATTAGTAGAGATTCAGATATCCATTAATATCTATAGCATATGCATGCTCAACTTTTCCTAAAATAATTTACATAAATTTTGTTTCTTGTAGTAGTGGATGGCTGCCCTTTTCAGTAAGTTTAATAGCCATATAAAAGGTAAAGTTTTCCCTGCACAATCATGTCTCACTCTAGGGCTCATCTCTGTTTCTTGGCTAAGGGAGCCAGCATTGTCCCTAGATATTTTCTGTACTTATGTGGCCAGCATGGCTATATGCCAAAGGCACATGGAAGGCTACTTGCATTTCCATACTTTCAAACTTCTATGTGTGCAGGAGCTGGAACAAGTAATGGGAATTCACCCCTTTGCATGGCACTCAGATCTCAGGCCTGGGCGCTAATTTAGAAAACCAAAATGTTGAAGTTATTATTATACCCTTTGCTAGAGAACCACATTTCAGTATAAGATTTACGATAGTCCTCAGAGGTGTTAAATGTTCTATTTGAGACATGCGTAAGCAAAGCTATTCAGTGGAATTTGGTAGGAAATAAATTGGAACATGTTTTTAATAAATCATATGTCACTGTTTTTTCTTTCAGTAAATGTACCAACGAAGGCATTATTAGCTGCAAATATGATACTAAAGGTAACTTGAAAGGATTTTATTATTAGCACAATAAAATGGTTTGATACAACTTAGTCACACATTCTTATTTTCTAACTGCAGCTTGCTACTGCTACTACGAAGGAAAGAGGTATAACTACAACGAAGTCATTTACAATACCACGGATGGCTTGGGTTCATGTATAACTGCAATTTGTGGCGTCAATGGAACAATCGATAGAGATGTCTATAGATGTGCTGGAACTACCACAACACCACCATTTGTATTCACAACTTCAAGCAAAACAGGTATTCCACTCTAAAGTTTGGATTTGACACCAGCTTTTGTGACCCTTTTCCAATGTATTTGTCTAATATATCTAGAAGATATTAGATATTGCCAAAGGCTAAAAATGAATCAAAATGGGAATCAGCCCCACCAGATCTACATGAATAACTGCAAAGAGAATACAACTATCAGCTATTTTAAAAATTCCAAAGGCCTCAAATAAACCACACTGCAAGTATCTTGTGATTTGGAGAAATCTTCTTCCTCCAGTGATGGAATACTGAATTTTGCAGAAATGTAATAATAATAATAATAATAATAATAATAATAATAATAATAATAATAATAATAATAATAATAATAATAATTATTATTATTATTATTATTATTATTATTATTATTATTATTATTATTTATTGGATTTGTATGTCGCCCTTCTCCGTAGACTCGGGGCAGCTAACAACAATGATAAAAACAGCATGTGACAATCCAATAATAAAACAACTAAAAACCCTTATTATAAAACCAAACATACACACAGACATACCATGCATAACTTGTAATGGCCTAGGGGGAAGGAATATCTCAACTCCCCCATGCCTGGTGGTATAAATGAGTCTTGAGTAGTTTACTAAAGACAGGGAGAGTGGGGGCAATTCTAATCTCCGGGGGGAGTTGGTTCCAGAGGGCCAGGGCCACCACGGAGAAGGCTCTTCCCCTGGGGCCCACCAAACGACATTGTTTAGTTGATGGGACCCAGAGAAGGCCAACTCTGTGGGACCTTATCGGTCGCTGGGATTCGTGCGGTAGCAGGCGGTTCCGGAGGTAGTCTGGTCCAAAGCCATGTAGGGCTTTAAAGGTCATGACCAACAGTTTGAATTGTGACCGGAAACTGATCGGCAGCCAATGCAAGCCATGGAGTGTTGAAGAAACATGGGCGAATCTTGGAAGCCCCACAATGGTTCTCGCAGCTGCATTCTGCACAATCTGAAGTTTCCGAACACTTTTCAAAGGTAGCCCCATGTAGAGAGCGTTGCAGTAATCAAACCTCAAGGTGATGAGGGCATGAGTGACTGTGAGCAGTGACTCCCTGTCCAAATAGGGCCGCAACTGGTGCACCAGGCGAACCTGGGCAAACGCCCTCATCGCCACAGCCAAAAGATGATGTTCCAATGTCAGCTGTGGGTCGAGGAGGACGCCCAAGTTGCGAACCCTCTCTGAGGGGGTCAGTAGTTCCCCCCTCAGGGTAATGGACGGACAGATGGAATTGTCCTTGGGAGGCAAGACCCAGAGCCACTCCGTCTTGTCTGGGTTGAGTTTGAGTTTGTTGACACTGTTGGGGCCTGGATGACACCCATCCAGGCCCCAATAGCCTCCACGCACCGGCATATCACTTCCACTGCTTCGTTGACTGGGCATGGGGTGGAGATGTATAGCTGGGTATCATCGGCATATTGATGATACCTCACCCCATGCCCTTGGATGATCTCACCCATGTATCAATATCGTTCTGTATATGGTAGTATGTTCCTACCTTTGGAAACAGAAAGTATCAGAGTTAATATAAAAAAGAGCAAAAATTTTCAGAGAAGACCAAAGCCTCCCCTGCAGATGGAGGGAGCAATGAACAGTGCTTATATCTTGAATCACACAGGTCCCATCTATGAAGAGCAAGAAATCATGGTATTGATCTCTTGTCTATAGCAGATAGCCTTCCTGCTGCAGATAATTTATTACAAACTTGCAAACAAACAACTATTGGTTAACGTCACTATGTGACGTAGACATTATAGACCGACTGGGCCCATTCTCACTTCTCACCAGAGACACACTAAGTCTGATATGTTGAATGCATTGACTGAAAAAGAATTTCAAACCTTAACAAAATTGATACATTAATTTATTTCAATTTATTTATAAGGTAATAAATTCATTGAAAAAATAAAAGATGTAAAGCACCAGCTTTAAAAAAAACAAAAACTAATGACAGAGTGATCCAACAATTATATAGTTCCTACAGTCTGAATCAGGATAGGAAATAAATAGGTGGCAAGAGGAATTTGTATCCACTTACAATTTCATTGTTGTTGTTGTTGTTGATATTGAAAGTTTTAAGTACAATAAATATTTTCCAAGCCAGAGGAAAATACGATTATGATGAGAACTACCAGAGTTGCTTGGCTTTGTTACGTGACCCTATATAATAAAATTAAAAAGATATACATTTAGTCCTCAAATGAACCCAAAATGTATGCTGCTAAGAGATGATAAATTTGTTAAGTGAGTTTTGCCCCACTTTACAACCTTTCTTATCACAATTTATTAAGTGAATCACCACAGTTCATAGATTAGTAACATGGCTGTTAAGTGAATCCGTTTCCCTGTTGATTTTGCATGGGAAAAGTGAGCAAAAGGGGATCGCGTGACTCTGAGACACTGCAACCATCATAAATGTGAGTCAATTGTCAAGCAACCATATGTAAATCACATGACTATGGGGATGCTGCAATGGTCATAAATGTGAAAAATTATCATAAGTCAGTTTTTTCAGTGCTGTTATAAATTCAAAGACTCACTATTGTAAGTGGGGAAGTTTCTGTACATAGAAATCTTTCCCAATTTGTTTCCTTAAAGTTATAAGCATTAAAAAGAGTATTGCTTTTTTTACCCTTAAAGATGTCTACATTTAAATAATAAATTATACAATAGGGAAAAGAAGTCCGCTCCTCAAAAGGACGGGCTCCCGATGCACATTATTGAAACAATTATGTTTTATTTTACAGAATCAATTCCAACACAAACAACAATGTGTGTGCATAAAGTTTGTAGATGGATGGGTTGGTATGATGTTGACCATCCGTCATATGAAACAAGTGGAGATTATGAAACTCCGGAAAACATAAGAGCCAAAGGACATAATCTTTGCAAAAATCCAGATAAGGTGGAATGCAGACCAAAAGAACTTTCCAATGAAACATTGCATTCCCTCAATCAAAATGTAATATGCACACCGACTGATGGCTTGATTTGCAATAACAAAGATCAGACTCCACCACTGTGCCACAATTATGAGACCAGATTCTTCTGTTGCAATTTTGAACCATGTGGTCCTTTGACACCAACAACTGCTACCAAAACTACTGGAGTAACAAAATCATCAACACCTTATATACCTAAATCTACAACTCCACATTTTATTGAGACCACTCGCCCTACTTCCCAGCCCTCTACACTAACTTCAGTGCAGACCGGATCCACATCTTGCCGTCCTAAATGCCAGTGGACCCAATGGTTTGATACCGACAATCCCAAAACTAACCCTGATGGAGATTTTGAGCGCATTGAAGATATACGAGCACGTGGATTGGCTTGTGATCATCTCCAAGACATTAGATGTCAGGCAAAAGACTATGCACACACTAAGAATCCTGCCCCTGAGCAGAATATTCATTGCGATGTAAAAGTTGGACTAGTGTGCAATCATACAGAGCAGACAAAGAAACCATTTAAATGTGTCAACTACGAGCTGAGTTTCCTTTGTTGTAATTACAGCGATTGCCAACCACTCACAACATCTGCAACTTCCAAACCCACATCAGCCAAAACAGTGCATACTTCCACAACATTCCATTCATCTGCCCTAACACACACAATATCGACCAGTCAAAGTACACCCATGGTGTCTACAAGGGCAGAAGTAACAACAGGAAAGCATAAAACCACAACTCTTCTTACTCCACCATCAACAAAACCAGTCACATCTGGAATTATCTCCACTGCATCGACCACTACTCCAAGCACACCTGTGGTGTCTACCAGTGCAGAAGTAACAACAGGAAAGCATACAACCACCAGTCTGCCCACTCCAACAACAACACAACCAGTCACCACTGGGAAGATCTCCACTACACCGGCCACTACTCCAAGCACACCTGTGATGTCTACAAGTGCAGAAGTAACAACAGGAAAACAAACAACCACCAGTCTGCCTACTCCAACAACAACACAACCAGTCACCACTGGGAAGATCTCCACTACACCGTCCACTACTCCAAGCACACCTCTGGAGACTACAAGTGCAGAAGTAACAACAGGAAAGCAAACAACCACCAGTCTGCCTACTCCAACAACAACACAACCAGTCACCACTGGGAAGATCTCCACTACACCGGCCACTACTCCAAGCACACCTGTGGTGTCTACAAGTGCAGAAGTAACAACAGGAAAGCATACAACCACGACTCTTCCAACTCCACAAACAACACAAACAGTTACCACTGGATTTATCTCTACTACACTGACCACTACTCCAAGCACACCTCTGGTGTCTACGAGTGCAGAGGTAACAACAGGAAAGCAAACAACCACCAGTCTCCCTACTCCAACAACAACACAACCAGTCACCACTGGGAAGATCTCCACTACACCAGCCACTACTCCAACCACACCTCTGGAGACTACAAGTGCAGAAGTAACAACAGGAAAGCAAACAGCCACAACTCTTCCAACTCCACAAACAACACAAACAGTTACCACTGGATTTATCTCTACTACACTGGCCACTACTCCAAGCACACCTCTGGAGTCTACAAGTGCAGAAGTAACAACAGGAAAGCATACAACCACAACTCTTCCTACTCCACCATCAACAAAACCAGTCACATCTGGAATTATCTCCACTGCATCGACCACTACTCCAAGCACACCTGTGGTGTCTACAAGTGCACAAGTAACAACAGGAAAGCATACAACCACCAGTCTGCCCACTCCAACAACAACACAACCAGTCACCACTGGGAAGATCTCCACTACACCGGCCACTACTCCAAGCACACCTGTGATGTCTACAAGTGCAGAAGTAACAACAGGAAAACAAACAACCACCAGTCTGCCTACTCCAACAACAACACAACCAGTCACCACTGGGAAGATCTCCACTACACCAGCCACTACTCCAAGCACACCTGTGGTGTCTACAAGTGCAGAAGTAACAACAGGAAAGCATACAACCACGACTCTTCCTACTCCACCATCAACAAAACCAGTTACATCTGGAATTATCTCCACTGCATCGACCACTACTCCAAGCACACCTGTGGTGTCTACGAGTGCAGAGGTAACAACAGGAAAGCAAACAACCACCAGTCTCCCTACTCCAACAACAACACAACCAGTCACCACTGGGAAGATCTCCACTACACCAGCCACTACTCCAACCACACCTCTGGAGACTACAAGTGCAGAAGTAACAACAGGAAAGCAAACAACCACAACTCTTCCAACTCCACAAACAACACAAACAGTTACCACTGGATTTATCTCTACTACACTGACCACTACTCCAAGCACACCTCTGGAGTCTACAAGTGCAGAAGTAACAACAGGAAAGCATACAACCACGACTCTTCCTACTCCACCATCAACAAAACCAGTTACATCTGGAATTATCTCCACTACATCAACCACTACTCCAAGCACACCTGTGGTGTCTACAAGTGCAGAGGTAACAACAGGAAAGCAAACAACCACCACTCTCCCTACCCCACCATCAACAAAACCAGTCACATCTGGAATTATCTCCACTGCATCGACCACTACTCCAAGCACACCTGTGGTGTCTACAAGTGCAGAAGTAACAACAGGAAAACAAACAACCACCAGTCTGCCTACTCCAACAACAACACAACCAGTCACCACTGGGAAGATCTCCACTACACCGGCCACTACTCCCAGCACACCTCTGGAGACTACAAGTGCAGAAGTAACAACAGGAAAGCAAATAACCACCAGTCTGCCTACTCCAACAACAACACAACCAGTCACCACTGGGAAGATCTCCACTACACCGGCCACTACTCCAAGCACACCTGTGGTGTCTACAAGTGCAGAGGTAACAACAGGAAAGCAAACAACCACCACTCTCCCTACCCCACCATCAACAAAACCAGTCACATCTGGAATTATCTCCACTGCATCGACCACTACTCCAAGCACACCTGTGGTGTCTACAAGTGCAGAAGTAACAACAGGAAAGCACATATCTACAACATTTTCCATTCCATTGTCAACATCAATTCATATTACGAGTACCACTGCGGGGACAATTCCCTCCACTGAAACAAAAACATCAACACCTTATATACCTAAATCTACAACTCCACATTTTATTGAGACCACTCGCCCTACTTCTCAGCCCTCAACACTAGGTTCAGTGCAGACCAGATCCACATCTTGCCGTCCAAAATGCCAGTGGACCCAATGGTTTGATACCGATAATCCCAAAACTAACCCTGATGGCGATTTTGAGCGCATTGAAGATATACGAGCACGTGGATTGGCTTGTGATCATCTCCAAGACATTAGATGTCAGGCAAAAGACTATGCACACACTAAGAATCCTGCCCCTGAGCAGAATATTCACTGCGATGTAAAAGTTGGACTAGTGTGCAATCATACAGAGCAGACAAAGAAACCATTTAAATGTGTCAACTACGAGCTGAGTTTCCTTTGTTGTAATTACAGCGATTGCCAACCACTCACAACATCTGCAACTTCCAAACCGACATCAGCCAAAACAGTGCATACATCCACAACATTCCATTCATCTGCCCTAACACACACAATATCAACCAGTCAAAGTACACCTGTGGTGACTACAAGTGCAGAGGTAACAACAGGAAAGCAAACAACCACCACTCTCCCTACTCCACCATCAACAAAACCAGTCACATCTGGAATTATCTCCACTGCATCAACCACTACTCCAAGCACACCTGTGGTGTCTACAAGTGCAGAAGTAACAACAGGAAAGCAAACAACCACCAGTCTCCCTACTCCAACAACAACACAAACAGTCACCACTGGGAAGATCTCCACTACACCAGCCACTGCTCCAAGGACACCTCTGAAGACTACAAGTGCAGAAGTAACAACAGGAAAGCATACAACCACAACTCTTCCTACTCCACCATCAACAAAACCAGTCACATCTGGAATTATCTCCACTGCATCGACCACTACTCCAAGCACACCTGTGGTGTCTACAAGTGCAGAAGTAACAACAGGAAAGCAAACAACCACCAGTCGCCCTACTCCAACAACAACACAACCAGTCACCACTGGGAAGATCTCCACTACACCGGCCACTACTCCAAGCACACCTCTGCAGACTACAAGTGCAGAAGTAACAACAGGAAAGCAAACAGCCACAACTCTTCCAACTCCACAAACAACACAAACAGTTACCACTGGATTTATCTCTACTACACTGGCCACTACTCCAAGCACACCTCTGGAGTCTACAAGTGCAGAAGTAACAACAGGAAAGCATACAACCACGACTCTCCCTACTCCACCATCAACAAAACCAGTCACATCTGGAATTATCTCCACTGCATCGACCACTACTCCAAGCACACCTGTGGTGTCTACAAGTGCAGAAGTAACAACAGGAAAGCAAACAACCACCAGTCTCCCTACTCCAACAACAACACAACCAGTCACCACTGGGAAGATCTCCACTACACCAGCCACTACTCCAAGCACACCTCTGAAGACTACAAGTGCAGAAGTAACAACAGGAAAGCAAACAACCACAACTCTTCCAACTCCACAAACAACACAAACAGTTACCACTGGATTTATCTCTACTACATTGGCCACTACTCCAAGCACACCTCTGGAGTCTACAAGTGCAGAAGTAACAACAGGAAAGCATACAACCACGAGTCTTCCTACTCCACCATCAACAAAACCAGTTACATCTGTAATTATCTCCACTGCATCAACCACTACACCAAGCACACCTGTGGTGTCTACAAGTGCAGAGGTAACAACAGGAAAGCAAACAACCACCACTCTCCCTACCCCACCATCAACAAAACCAGTCACATCTGGAATTATCTCCACTGCATCGACCACTACTCCAAGCACACGTGTGGTGTCTACAAGTGCAGAAGTAACAACAGGAAAGCACATATCTACAACATTTTCCATTCCATTGTCAACATCAATTCATATTACGAGTACCACTGCGGGGACAATTCCCTCCACTGAAACAAAAATATCAACACCTTATATACCTAAATCTACAACTCCACATTTTATTGAGACCACTCGCCCTACTTCCCAGCCCTCAACACTAGGTTCAGTGCAGACCAGATCCACATCTTGCCGTCCTAAATGCCAGTGGACCCAATGGTTTGATACCGACAATCCAAAAACTAACCCTGATGGAGATTTTGAGCGCATTGAAGATATACGAGCACATGGATTGGCTTGTGATCATCTCCAAGACATTAGATGTCAGGCAAAAGACTATGCACACACTAAGAATCCTGCCCCTGAGCAGAATATTCACTGCGATGTAAAAGTTGGACTAGTGTGCAATCATACAGAGCAGACAAAGAAACCATTTAAATGTGTCAACTACGAGCTGAGTTTCCTTTGTTGTAATTACAGCGATTGCCAACCACTCACAACATCTGCAACTTCCAAACCGACATCAGCCAAAACAGTGCATACATCCACAACATTCCATTCATCTGCCCTAACACACACAATATCAACCAGTCAAAGTACACCTGTGGTGACTACAAGTGCAGAGGTAACAACAGGAAAGCATACAACCACAACTCTACCTACTCCACCATCAACAAAACCAGTCACATCTGGAATTATCTCCACTGCATCGACCACTACTCCAAGCACACCTGTGGTGTCTACAAGTGCAGAGGTAACAACAGGAAAGCAAACAACCACCACTCTCCCTACTCCACCATCAACAAAACCAGTCACATCTGGAATTATCTCCACTGCATCAACCACTACTCCAAGCACACCTGTGGTGTCTACAAGTGCAGAAGTAACAACAGGAAAGCAAACAACCACCAGTCTGCCTACTCCAACAACAACACAACCAGTCACTACTGGGAAGATCTCCACTACACCGGCCACTACTCCAAGCACACCTCTAGAAACTACAAGTTCAGAAGTAACAACAGGAAAGCATACAACCACAACTCTTCCTACCCCACCATCAACAAAACCAGTCACATCTGGAATTATCTCCACTGCATCGACCACTACTCCAAGCACACCTGTGGTGTCTACAAGTGCAGAAGTAACAACAGGAAAGCAAACAACCACCAGTCTGCCTACTCCAACAACAACACAACCAGTCACCACTGGGAAGATCTCCACTACACCGGCCACTACTCCAAGCACACCTCTGCAGACTACAAGTGCAGAAGTAACAACAGGAAAGCAATCAACCACAACTCTTCCAACTCCACAAACAACACAAACAGTTACCACTGGATTTATCTCTACTACATTGGCCACTACTCCAAGCACACCTCTGGAGTCTACAAGTGCAGAAGTAACAACAGGAAAGCATAAAACCACGACTCTTCCTACTCCACTATCAACAAAACCAGGAATTATCTCCACTGCATCAACCACTACACCAAGCACACCTGTGGTGTCTACAAGTGCAGAGGTAACAACAGGAAAGCAAACAACTACCACTCTCCCTACTCCACCTTCAACAAAACCAGTCACATCTGGAATTATCTCCACTGCATCGACCACTACTCCAAGCACACCTGTGGTGTCTACAAGTGCAGAAGTAACAACAGGAAAGCACATATCTACAACATTTTCCATTCCATTGTCAACATCAATTCATATTACGAGTACCACTGCGGGGACAATTCCATCCACTGAAACAAAAACATCAGCACCTTATATACCTAAATCTACAACTCCACATTTTATTGAGACCACTCGCCCTACTTCCCAGCCCTCTACACTAACTTCAGTGCAGACCGGATCCACATCTTGCCGTCCTAAATGCCAGTGGACCCAATGGTTTGATACCGACAATCCCAAAACTAACCCTGATGGAGATTTTGAGCGCATTGAAGATATACGAGCACGTGGATTGGCTTGTGATCATCTCCAAGACATTAGATGTCAGGCAAAAGACTATGCACACACTAAGAATCCTGCCCCTGAGCAGAATATTCACTGCGATGTAAAAGTTGGACTAGTGTGCAATCATACAGAGCAGACAAAGAAACCATTTAAATGTGTCAACTATGAGCTGAGTTTCCTTTGTTGTAATTACAGCGATTGCCAACCACTCACAACATCTGCAACTTCCAAACCCACATCAGCCAAAACAGTGCATACTTCCACAACATTCCATTCATCTGCCCTAACACACACAATATCGACCAGTCAAAGTACACCCATGGTGTCTACAAGTGCAGAAGTAACAACAGGAAAGCATAAAACCACAACTCTTCCTACTCCACCATCAACAAAACCAGTCACATCTGGAATTATCTCCACTGCATCGACCACTACTCCAAGCACACCTGTGGTGTCTACAAGTGCAGAAGTAACAACAGGAAAGCAAACAACCACAACTCTCCCTACTCCAACAACAAAACCAGTCACTTCTGGAATTATTTCCACTGCATCGACCACTACTCCTGTGGTGTCTACAAGTGCAGAAGTAACAACAGGAAATAATACAACCACAACTCTTCCTATACCATCAACAAAACCAGTCACATCTGGAATTATCTCCACTGCATCGACCACTACTCCTGTGGTGTCTACAAGTGCAGAAGTAACAACAGGAAAGCATACCACTACCACTCTCCCTACTCCACCATCAACAAAACCAGTCACATCTGGAATTATCTCCACTGCATTGACCACTACTCCAAGCACACCTGTGGTGTCTACAAGTGCAGAAGTAACAACAGGAAAGCAAACAACCACTATTGTCCCTACTCCACTATCAACACTTGTCTCTACAAGTGTAGTAGTATCAACAGGTAAGCAAGCACCGTTTCTATTTTTATTCCACTGTTAACTCAGTCTGTCAAATACTTATTTCATGACACCAAAAAGAGGGAGAGAAGTAGGGTATATCATGTGATATCTATTATTATCTTACATCTTCTCAGCAAGACATTTCAGGGCCATTTTAAATGCATATTGATCAATTTAGCTGTGGTAGCAATTCATGTAGTTTAGTGAGAAATTGCATTTGCCCCATGTACTAAGAAAACAACTTCATTCAGGTTCACTTAATTCATACTACAATATCAGGCCTAGGACTGGATTTTTTTGACAGTACTTTCAGTAAGTATGGATTTGAGGTAGTCAGTGGTGAATGGCTTTTCTAAGCATCAGGTTGTTTTCCTAAATGTGGTTGCAGAATTTTTAGTTTTAATAACTGTGTTTTTTGTGTTGATAGGGAGTTTTGTTTTTGCCATAATTTATGAAGGGCAGTATTAAATTTTGGTAGTACAATTTCAGTTGGTATCGATCTCATATTGTTTGGTTACTTCTATGTTACATTTTGTGTCTTTGTCAATATTAGGTTTCACACTAGCAACTACTTTAAGCAGAGCAACTCCATGTTTCTGCCATGTATCTGGAACTCCTGATTCTTTGTTTTCTCCTGGTGAGTTTCATTCAAAAATTGCTTTTACTATACATTTGTTTGTTTGTTTGTTTGTTTGTTTGTATGCCACCCCTCTCCGTAGACTCGGGGCAGCTCACAGCAGCAATAAAACAATGTACAACAAATCTAATAATTTAAAAAACACTAAATCCCCATTATTAAAAGCAAACATACACACGAACATACCATGCATAAACTGTATAGGCCCGGGGGAGATGTCTCAATTCCCCCATGCCTGACGGCAGAGGTGGGTTTTAAGGAGCTTACAAAAGGCAAGGAGGGTGGGGGCAGTTCTAATCTCTGGGGAGAGCTGGTTCCAGAGGGTCGGGGCCACCACAGAGAAGACTCTTCCCCTGGGTCCTGCCAAACAACATTATTTAGTCAACGGGACCCGGAGAAGGCCAACTCTGTGGGACCTAACCAGTCGCTGGGATTCATGGGGCAGAAGTCGGTCCCAGAGCTCACCCTTATTTATTTATTTTATTTTATTGGATTTTTAAATTGGATTTGTATGCCACCACTTCTACACAAGTAGGCTATAGTTTTCGACTACTTTATCTGGGGAAGGCTGTTTTGCTGAAAAGCTAATGGAAATGCTATCATTTATTCAGGCATTTAACATTTTGTTTTATAATGCATCTGAAAGCATCAGTTCCTATTTTAAATGCTTAATTTAAGGATATTGGTCCTTCGAGACTCATTATCATATGCCAATCAACGTATAGTTTACCAGTCTGCTCCCTAGCATTTGGATCATGAGTTTTGTGTTTTTCCAGGATCCTCTGGCTTAAGCTAGATAAGGTTATAAATTCTATTTTCAGACATTTTTCTTAGTCTCATGTGGATGGTTTTTGTAAACATTTCTGTTAATATGCATCTTTTGATGCTTATTTTTTTTCCTAGAGACTGCATTGTTTTATATCCTGATGAGGAATGTTTTTTTCCTTATAAATGTGTTGTGTAATTTTGCTTAATATTTTAAAATGATAGATTTTGGCTGGCCTATAATATTTTATTCTCCTTTAGATTCAGGAAATTTTGCAATCAGATAGAATAAATTATTTATCCTTCTCTGTCGGGCACCATTTGGGGCTAGACAAGGAAACTGAATAGTTATTGATCCTCATGTTAGTCTCTCTTGCTCTCTTGTTCTCTCTCCCCTCCCACTTGCTTATTATAAATCATAAAGCTGTAATATTGTCCATGTTTTTTGGGGAGGAATATCCGCTAACAAAAATGGGTCTCTCTTCAAAGGACACATCCTGAATCACATTTAATGATAACTTCTTTGATGCTTATATAGCATACCAGATTTACTTCTGCATAAACTTGATTAAAATGACATGTTGCAATTAAAAACAAAATATTTGAATTACACATGTATTTAACATTTAATATATGTTTGGGTTCATAGCATTTGCATATGCTGGTTTTTAATTTATTGATTCTTTTAAACAGGGGAAACTATATATAATAGAACTGATAGTTCTGGATGCCATTTTATTGCGATCTGTGATGAAAATTGCGAAATTAAAAGGTATCCAGTATACTGCCCTACAATAACTCCCCGTCCAACCTCAGGAACGTTACCTACTCCCAGTTCTACAACTAAGGAAAACATTTTCTCAACTCCTACACCAGATTGCCCTGAAGCAGATCCACCTAGAAAGGTAATGTGATTTTTTTTACTCACTCCTGACACAATTTTCTATTAATTATGATGAAATATGACATTTACAAGACTTGCATGGGGAATTTAAACTAATGGGGCACAACTCTCTAAAGGTTTGCCTTCAGCAAAGTAAACGTTGGAGGTTTAAAGCTGGACTGAGTGCATGAAGTCCCCAAACACCTCCTTGTCATTCTCAAAGCCTTATTTTATTTATTCATTTATTCATTTGTCCAATACACAATGCATATGGAAGAGAATAGACATGAAGTAATATATAAAAAGATAAAATGTAAAAATAGAGGAGAAGATATATGAAAGGAAGAAAATATATATGATATATGAGATAAAGGAAAGACAATTGGACAGGGGACGAAAGGCACACTAGTGCACTTATGTACGCCCCTTACTGACCTCTTAGGAACCTGGAGAGGTCAATCGTGGATAGTCTAAGGGAGAAATGTTGGGGATTAGGGGTTGACACTATTGAGTCCTTCCCTGACTACATCTACTGTTTGACCAGTATTTGATCTGGAAGACAAAATGCAAAGTGTCACATAAACTCTAAAAACAAATTGAACAAAAAAAAGGACCTCCTGCAAGTCTCTTTGATAAGAAAAACAACAGATGTTGGCCATGGAATGTGGAGGCCCATGTTCAAATCCTCAGTTGTATTTTTCTTTTCTTTTCTTACTGTGAGTGCGGATCCATAAAACTAAGTCTTGTGCTTTCAAGATTCCCGTTCGTCTCACTTTCTAAAAGGGTGATCTATTCTAGAACCAGTATCCCCATTGATCTTTTTTAACATTTTGCAGTATGCAGCATTCCATCCAGTAACATACATTTGTTTGTTTATTTGTTTGTTTGTTTAAACATGTACAGGATAGTAGGTATTGGTATAAACAAACAAAAGCAAAGTAGGTACAGATAAATTGGATAGTAGAACAGTAAGACAGGGACCTGTATAAGCACAATGGTGTGCTTATGTACATCCCTTACAGACCTCTTAGGAATGGGGTGAGGTCAACTGTAGACAATCTAAGGTTAAAGTTTTTGAGGTTTGGAGAAGAAACCACAGTGCATTCCAGAGGCAGTGCATTCCAGGCATTGAACACTGTGTTGCTGAAGTCATATTTTCCACAGTCGAGTTTCAATTTATTGTGTACTCGTGTATTGTTGCGGTTGAAGCTGAAGTATTCATTGACAGGTAAGACATTGTGGCAGATGATTTTATGAACTACATTTAGATCCGATTGAAGGCGATGTAGCTCTAAGCAATCTAAACCAATCTAAACCAATCTATATAATTTGAAGTCTGTCTAGTTTAATGAAAAGAAGGACGTGTTCTAACATCTCAGGGGCTGCCAAAAAGAAGAGGGAGTCAGGCTATTCTCCAAAGCACCAGAGGGTAGGACAAGAAGCAATGGGTGGAAACTAAACAAGGAGAGAAGCAACTTAAAACTGAGGAGAAATTTCCTGACAGTAAGAACAATTAATCAGTGGAACAGCTTGCCTCCAGAAGTTGTGAATGCTCCAAGTTTTCAAGAAGATGTTGGATAACCATTTGTCTGAAGTAGTGTAGGGTCTCCTGCCCAAACAAGAGATTGGTCCCTTCCAACTGTGTTGTTGTTATTGTTATTATTGTTATTATTATCTTATGAGGCCAGACAAAATCAATGGGTTGTTCTCTGGTGGCACTCTATGTTTCCCAAGTGGTATTATTGCACCACATTTAAATTTTAAATTGTAAATTATTAGATATGTCATGAATTGTTTTATTGTATTGTGAGCCGCCACGAGTCTACGGAAAGGGGCGGCATACAAATCTAATAAACAAACAAACAAACAAACAAATAAATAAATAAATAAATACCCATTTGCTTCCCAAATAGGATTGATTTCCATTGCTCCCTAATTGACCTTACCACTTTTTCTCTTTTTTGTTTTTTGTTTTATTTTTAATGAGGTCAATGATTTTGGAATAATGTTATCTTGTTTGCCTCCCAGTATAATGAAACATGGATGTTTACTAATTGCACTAAAGCAACATGTGAGGGGAACAATCGAATTGTTGTGGTGCCGCTCCCACAAGCTGAGAAGATAATCTGTGCCAGTGGACTTGAACCAAAGAAAATTGTGGATAAAGATGGTTGCATAGAACGCTATGAGTGTGAATGTAAGCAAAATAGATTACAGTATAATATTCATATTCACACAGGGGTAAGCTCTGCCAGGTTTAACTCCACCTCCGTTATGCAGTTGTAGTTGTAGCATCCCAGTTTTGATTTCTGGAAGGGAAAAAAATCTTAAATTTTAATTTTATGTAATATGTGATTATCTCCTATATATATATGTGCGTATGGCATACATCACCAATAGCATCAGCCAAATTATGACCTATTCACTCTTTTTCATGATTACAAGCCAGTTCTGTAGTCCTTCAAATGTAATGATTACTAATTCTTTCAGTGGTGTATTAAATATCCTTTGTTAAAATTTCTAAAGACTGCATGCATAAATGTGTACTTTTTAAATTTTTATAGGTATTTGTAAGGGATGGGACCACTACAATTTTATGACTTTTGACGGCACTTCTTACACTTTTCATGGCAATTGCACTTATATCTTGGTGAAAGAGATTATGAACACATATGGAAACCTCCGTATTTTGCTTGACAATGACTTCTGTGATATAGCTGCCAATCAATCCTGTTCCAGATCCCTGATTATATATTACAACTCTATGGAAGTCCGACTAGTTAGTAAAATACATGAAGGAGTAAGAGTTAACAAGGTAAAGTGTCCTGGGTTTTAACAATAATAGTATTTCAACCAAATATATTAAACTATAGTTATGGTAAGACAATATTGCAAAATAGTTGTTTAGTCATCACGAGAAAATATTTTTTAAAAAATGTTGAATTATCTGTAGGTTAGACTAACTACTGTAATTTTAATCTTGAATTAAAGTTTATTTATGGTGTGATGTTTCCCGATACAAATACATTGCATAAAGTTTATTTTATTTTATTTATTTATTTATATCTGTCAGGCAATTATAAGATGGTAATTTGTATAAACAAAACATTAGAAAAGTAATGATAAAGAGTAATGATAAAAGACAATAGGACAGTAGGACAGGGATGGTAGGCACAATGGTGCGCTTATGCACACCCCTTACAGATCTCCTAGAAAGGGGGAGAAGTCAATTATAGGTAATCTGAGATAAAAGGTTTTGGAGTTAGGAGTTCAGGTAAATATCTTCCTAGAAACAATGCCATTAGACCACATCTTGGGGAATTAAAAGCTTCCAGATGCTTCACAGAGCCACATAGTGATGGAAGGGTGGAACAGAAAGTGTTGTAATAGCTAAGTCCAGATTACAATCAAACACCATTTTAAACTGAAGCCCTTTCTCATGTAAACACAATCCTACCAAATCATAACACTGCCCTTTGGAAAAGATATCTGATGGGGACAGAAGAGCATTCACACATCCAATCATTGACATTCTAGTTGCCCATTGATTATGTGTCTTCAGAAACAGCAAGCTCAAACAGTTCAGCCAGCTGCATTTATACTCAAGGACATTTTATTAAATTGCCAGTTATGAATGGTTGCAATTTTAAACAGTTGAACATCATTGTATCATATAGAGAGAGAAACATGCATATAGGAAACATGGAGAGAGGAAGAGACAGAGACAGAGATACATACATACATACATACATACATACATACATACATACATACATACCCTGTTTCCCCGATAGTAAGACACCCCCGATTGTAAGACGTATCGGGGGTTTCAGGGGGGTCGGCTAATATAAGCCGTACCCCGAAAGTAAGACATATGTCTTACTTTCGGGGAAACACGGGGGTATTGCCGGGAGGGGGGGGAGCCCGATGACGTCGCTTCCAAGCTCCCCACGCACTCCTCGCCTTCGCCTCGCCGCGGCGCCACCGCCTCTTCCCCGGTTTGGCAAAGCGAAGAACGGCGCTGGTCCGAAGCGAGCCGAGCGGGCAGCGGCTTGCAGCGAAGGCGCTCGTCCCAGCAACCGAGTCCTGCCGAAGCTCGGCTGCAAGCGGCCAGCGAGGCCGACCAGCTCCGAGGCGAGCGGCCGGAGCTGCGCCCTCCTTTGCCCGCCTCCTTTCCGGCAGGCAGGTGGGGCTGCCCAACTGCGCAGAACGGCTCCTCCCCTCCAGACACACGCTTCCCCGACACGTGTCTGTGGCTCCACGCGTGCACGCCGCTTGGAGCCCTGAGGTTGAACTTGGAAAAGGGCTCACGAGGCTCCTGTCCCGCGGCTGCCCTTCTGGACTCTAGGGAGATGCCTTCGGGAACGCGGCCCTTTCAATTTTTTTCCAATGTAAGACATACCCCGAAAGTAAGACGTAGTGGGGCTTTTGGGGGTAAAAAGAAAGTAAGACACTGTCTTACTTTCGGAGAAACACGGTACAGACATACATACATACATACATACATACATACCGTGTGTGTGTGTGCATACAAACATATTTTTTTCCTTTTTCTTTTTAAACATATTATTTTAAAAATTTAAAAGTTCAAGTCCTAACCGACGACCTAAAGAACTGTTAAGGTAATATTTAGGTATGCAGGCAGTTCCAAGTAAGGTGGTTTGTTGCAAAGTCAGAATATTATCGTTACAGTGGTACCTCTAACTACAAACACCTCTACTTACGAACTTTTCTAGATAAGAACTGGGTGTCCAAATTTTTTTTGCCTCTTCTCAAGAACCATTTTCCACTTAGAAACCCGAGCCTCCGAAACTGTAAGCAGAAAAGGCAGGGAGAAGACTCCAGACCATGGGGCCTCTCTAGGAATTTCCTGGGAGGAAACAGGGCTGGAAAAGGCGGGGAGAAGCCTCTGTGGGGCCTCTCTAGGAATCTCCTGGGAGGAAACAGGCCTGGAAAATGTGAGGAGAAGCCTCCACGGGGCCTCTCTAAGAGTCTCCTGGGAGGAAACAGGGTCAGAAAAGGTGGGGAGAAGCCTCCATGGGGCCTCTCTAGGAATCTCCAGGGAGGAAACATGGCCTCCACCCTCCCTGTGGTTTCCCCAATTGCACGCATTATTTGCTTTTACATTGATTCCTATGGGAAAAATTGCTTCTTCTTACAAACTTTTCTACTTAAGAACCTGGTCACGGAACAAATTAAGTTCATAAGTTAGAGGTACCACTGTATTATTATTTGAATGTTAGCTTTAATGGTACTTTGGGGAAAAGGCAGGTTAAAAAAATCTAAAAGGTAGTAGATCATAAGTATTATAGAAGTAATTGAACTAAAATGCATTTAAATGGTATAAGGTAAATTGTTCAGATTTACATTGCAGTATGCTCTTCAATCTCCTTTATCCTGATATTTCTAGATCTTTTTCGGCAATGAGTCTGTCCCACAAGGTTTTGTCAAAAATGGCATTGTGGCTACTAATACCGGTTTTACCATGACCATTGAAATACCTGAAATCAACAGTTTTGTTTCCTTCAATGGTTACGTCTTCCTTATTCTGCTTCCACATAAACTCTTTCAAGACAACACAGAGGGACAGTGCGGTAAGATATTGACAAAATTGAACGGGTCCAAAGACGGGCTACAAGAATGGTGGAAGGTATTAAGCATAAAACATATCAGGAAAAACTCTGTATAGTCTGGAGAACAGAAGGAAAAGGGGGGACATAATCGAAACATTTAAATATGTCAAAGGGTTAAATAAGGTTCAGGAGGGAAGTGTTCTTAATAGGAAAGTGAACACAAGAACAAGGGGACACAATCCGAAGTTAGTTGGGGGAAAGATCAAAAGCAACATGAGAAAATATTATTTTACTGAAAGAGTAGTAGATCCTTGGAACAAACTTCCAGCAGACGTGGTTGGTAAATCCACAGTAACTGAATTTAAACATGCCTGGGATAAACATATATCCATCCTAAGATAAAATACAAAAAATAGTATAAGGGCAGACTAGATGGATCATGAGGTCTTTTTCTGCCGTCAGTCTTCTATGTTTCTATGTAAGGAGCAAGAATAAATAAAATATTTGAACACTTTCTTTTCAAGGAAGTACAGTGATACCTTGCATTACAAACTTAATTGGTTCCGGGATGAGGTTTGTAAGGTGAAAAGTTTGTAAGACGAAACAATGTTTCTAATAGGAATCAGTGGAAAAGCGATTAATGCGTGCAAGCCCAAAACTCACCCCTTTTGCCAGCCGAAGCACCAGTTTTTGCACTGCTGGGATTCCCCTGAGGCTCCCCTCCATGAGAAACCCCACCTCCGGACTTCCGTATTTTTGTGATGCTGCAGGGGAATCCCAGCAGCGCAAAAACGGGTGCTTCACTGGCAACGGAAGTCCGGAGGTGGGGTTTCCCAGCGAGGGGAGCCTCAGCAAAATTGCAGCAACGCAAAAACACGGAAGTCCTCAAAACACCATCTCCAGACTTCCGTGTTTTTGTGATGCTGTGATTTCGCTGAGGCTCTCCTCGCTGGGAAACCCCACCTCCGGACTTCCGTTGCCAGCAAAGCACCTGGTTTTGTGCTGCTGGAATTCGCCTGCAGCATCGCACAAACACAAAAGTCCGGAGGTCGTGTTTCCCATGGAGGGGAGCCTCAAAGGAATCCCAGCAGCACAAAAATGGGTGCTTCACTGGCAACAGAAGTCCAGAGGCGGGGCATCCCAGTGGCGGTGGCTTGGGTTTATAAGATGAAAATAGTTTGGAAGAAGAGGCAAAAAAATCTTAAACCCCGGGTTTGTATCTCAAAAAGTTTGTATGAGGAGGGGTTTGTAAGATGAGGTATCACTGTATTAACAAATAGCGTTGGAGGTCCCAGGTGATTTCCCAGTTTAAATTGTGAGGCAAACAATGTCAGCTAGGTGATGACACTTTCTAAAGGACTTGATATAAAGCAGGGGTGTCAAACTCGATTTCATTGAGAGCCACATCAGGGTTGCATTTGGCCTCAGGGGACTATGATGGGCATAGCCAGAGTGGGCATGGCCATCTTGATGTCAGGGTGCCTGTGGCGGCCCAAGACTCTGCCAGTGAAAAAAGGCTGCCAATCTCTGTTTTTGTCTGGGACCTCCTGCTGCAAATCTCTGCCAACAAAAATGGAGGGCCATGAGCTCTGTTTTCATTGGCAGAGGGTTGCAGGAGGCCGTCCCAGCTGAAAATGGAGATGGAAAGCCCGTTTTCACTGACAGAGGCACCATGGGTCGGTCCTTTGCTGTTTCCAGGACAGCCCTGCTGGCCAATTCTAAACACCTAACAGGCCAGATCATGGCCATGTGTCTTGAGTTTGACACCCCTAATATAAAGCAAATTCACCCACATATATACAAATATATATACCAATGTTAGCCATCATTCCCAGTCTGTGTGCATGCTTGTATGTTACAGAAATTTGCTCATATTATATCATAGTTTATCATTATTGAAATAGGAAATCTATCCCACCGTCCAAATGTTATTCCAAGTGGGCATGCTGAATATTCATACAACTTGCATTTTTAGCCTACTTATGATTCACCTGTTTTTATTCCTAGGGAGTTGTTCAAATGACCGATCAGATGATTGTCGCAAGCCCAATGGACAGAAAGCTTCCTCCTGCTCAGAAATGGCTATTTACTGGCAAGTGCCTGATATCAAGAAGCCCTACTGTCAGCAGCCAACAACACCACCTCCTACAATGAGCACAACTATGACAACTACACCAGTGAAGACTACACCAACACCAATGCCAACGCCAACATCAACACCAACACCAACACCCTGCAGCTTTCCCTCACCTTTGTGCGAGGTGATTCTAAGCGAGTAAGTGAAACTCTGCTTTCTCCATAGTAGGTGGAGCTAGCCTCCAAGGATGGGAAAACATCACCTTTAACCAATCAGGACTGAGTCTGGAAAAGGTATAAATAGGGCCCCCGTGCCACACACACACACTCTTCAAGACTCAGCCATTAGTCAGGGACACATGCTTATCAATCTCCTTAAGGACTTTCTCCATCACTACAATCCACCTCATCATCTCCCCAATCAGCTCCCCAGTTGGACCCAAGCCTCCCCTGGGTGGAAAGCAACTGGAGCATCAGCTCACAAACAATGACGTCTGGCAGGACCCAGGGGAAGAGCCTTCTCTGTGGCGGCTCTGACCCTCTGGAACCAGCTCCCCCCTGAGATTAGAATTGCCCCCACCCTCCTTGCCTTTCGCAAACTCCTTAAAACCCACCTCTGCCGTCAGGCATGGGGGAACTGAAACATCTTCCCCTTGCCCATGTTGTTTTGGTGTTAGATTTATTGTGTGCTTGTTTTTTAATATTCTGGGGTGTTTTTTAATGAATTTTTTAGCTTAAAATTGTAATTGGATTGGTGGGTATTGGATTTGCTATTATGTATTGTTTTTACTTTGTTGTGAGCCACCCCAAGTTTGCGGAGAGAGGCGGCATATAAATCCAATAAATCTAATCTAATCTAATTGCTGCTGCTGCCCTAAAGTAGATTTGGGTGATAACTCACCTACTTCATATTCCAGACATGGACATTTGCACTTTGCTAAGATTGTCTGGGCAGAAATCAGAACCAAAATTCCTTTATTGCCTTCTGTGGAACTGGAGCAGTGATCCTGGGATGCCCTCCTCCCAACCCTCGCCCTCCCTCATTCCAAAGGCTTCACCAGCAGAATAGCAATTCTTGGTAACCAGGCCATTATCTGATTGAGCTAGGAAACAGCAGTTCTAACAGCAGTCCTGATGGGAGGCTATCTCAGTCCACAACCAGTCCTTGGACCACGAATGGTCTCCCCAACTGTACATATACCTTCTGTAGTACTATTATGATATCTCACAGAATTAGGTATTGCTTTGTATTATTTACCAGATATTCAAACGGTCTTCAGATTTCTTATACATCAGATAGTAGTCTAGGAATATGACCTAGCAGTGCAGTTTTTATATGTTTCAGTATCATGTCTTGCTACAAGGTTTATTCTTTCACCATGAAAAAAAGCTTGTTTAATTGATATTATGATAATTTCATCTCCTGGTTTTAAAGTGTTTTTGCAGAGTGCCATAAAGTTCTGTCTCCAGGAAAATTCTATGACACCTGCATCAGTGAAACATGTCAGGCTTCCAATGTTACCTTGAGTTGCTTCTACATTGACCTCTATGCCTCTCTTTGTACGGCTACCGGAGCTTGTGCTGACTGGAGGAACAAAACTGAAGGGAAATGCCGTAAGTAGAAAATGAAATGTTTCTGCTTCTGTTAAAAAACTAAGAGTCAACCTTACAAACTGAACAACAATGACACGAGCCTACATTATTTGCGTCTTGTATCCCAACCTTTTTTCAGACCTCATAATTGTTTTTGAAGGATTGAAAAGCAAAATGCAAGGCAGAAGGAAATATGTAAAGTACTGGGAAGAAAAGGAGTGGATTCAATTTCTTGGAAGTTGCACTTAGAACATAAGCTTTAGCTAATTCTTTATTATATTCTAGTCTTCAGATGTATCTGCTCCCTTGTATAAGTCTTTCTGTTCTTCTATAACAGGGGTAGAGAACTGTGGCTCTTTCGTGACTTTTGGACTTCAACTCCCAGAGTTCCTGAGCCAAAACTATGCTAGCTCAGGAATTCTGGGAGTTGACGCCCACAAGTCATAAAGCAGCCATAGCTGCCCACCTCTGTTTAGGATACATTTTTTTAAAAAAATATTGTTTTTATAATTATTCATGGTTATGAACATATCCAACACACCTTCCTCCTCCTATTTTCCCCACTACAACAATTCTGTGAGGTGAGTTCAGCTGAGAGAGAGTGACTGGCCCAACACAGGCCAGGTAGCCAACTTTTATGGCTAAAGAGGGACTAGACCTCATGGTCTCCTGCTTTGTAGCCTGGTGACTTAACCATTAACAGTGGTAAGTTTCAAACAATAGCAAACATCCTCAGTTCTGCATATTATACTGTACAGTATAAATCAAATCTGCCGGTGCCCTGTTGGATAGTACCCAATGTCCTATCCTATCCCACAGGATCTGATATTTTCTAGATCCTTGTTTTTTAAATAGATACATACTGTATACTATGTTGGTTAACCATCGAAAGAGAAGGTGCCTGTTCACAAGTCTTAAGTTTTAATGAGTAAAAAGTTTAAAACTACTGGATGAAATTGTTTATTAATTCATTAAATTGTTATCACTCTTATTTTTGACAATAATGAAACAAAAAAGCATTTCCAGGGGGTAGGGGAGAGACCTCAAAGTTTCTGAAAATATCCTAAATATAACACTTTCAAGATCTGTTTTAAAGAGCTCAGAAACAAATCCAAAGATTCTATTTCTGTTACAATATTTTTTTCCCTCTTGCAATTGAAAAGTTTTTTTAATTGATTAACAATTGCAAGTTTATCAGGACATAAATGTTTTCCAAAAGGAAGAAGTTGCCCTCTGCCCCATGAACTTATAAATACTGTACTTAAGATTCAGTCCTGCAATCTTAATAGACAGCACTCTTAGTGGAATTATGTGGGGATTTGACTGGAGAAAGATAAATAACAAGAAAGAAAAGTTATAGTTTCTTTCATCTCCTTGTTTCTCAAAACATTTGAAATTATTTGTAGATGTTTTACTGGTTTTGTTCTTCTACAAAATCTTTGGAGAAAGAGGTTTATTTTATTTATTTGTTTTGTCTAGTATGTATTGGTGGTATACAAAGATATAATAATATTTATATACATGATACTAGTAAAAGAGAAACATTAGGACAGGGGACGGAAGGCACTCTGGTGCACTTATACACGCCCCTTATTGACCTCTTAGGAATCGGGAGTGGTCAACAGTGGATAGTCTAAGGGTAAAGTTTTGGAGGTTAGGTGATGATATTACAGAGTATGGTAGTGAGTTCCATGCATTAACTACTTGGTTACTAAAATCATATTTCCTGCAGTGGAGTTTAGAGCGTTTTACTTTAAGTTTGCATCTGTTGTGTGCTCGACTGTTGTTGTGGTTGAAGCTGAAGTAGTCGTTAACAAGAAGGACGTTGTAGCAGATGATTTTATGGGCTATGCTTAGGTTGTGTTTAAAGCTATGTAGTTCTAAGCTTTCTAAACCTAGGATTGTAAGTCTAGTTGCGTAGAGTATTCTGTTGCAAGTAGAGGAGTGGAGGGCTTCTCTAGTAAAGTATCTCTGGACATTTTCTAGGGTGTTTATTGTGTATCTATAGGTGCCATATAGTTTTTCCCCTATTGGAAACATTACTTTTGTCTATTTATAATGTGTTTTGTTCTCTCATTACAGCCTACAATTGCCCAGAAGACAAAGTGTATGCTCCTTGTGCCCCTATTCATCCACGAACCTGTGAAAATGGGTAAGAAATTTTAAGTAATGGTATACTAATTCCTTTATTTTTTACTTCTTTCTATAGGAAATGTGACTTGATAGTATATTATGAATTTAGACCAAAGTGTGACATAATGACAATTTATGTATTAATTAGAAAAAAAGTTATTTTAAACATTTTAATCCATATAATGATGTATGAGGAAAATTAAAGTAACATTGCATTTAGTTCATACAATGAGATTACATTTTACTGACCTTCTACACGACTGCATACCTGTCACTGTACTGTGTGATTATTTTCTGGAATTTTATTTTTATTATTTCTTTATTCCTTTATTCAATTTGGATGTCACCCAATTCTAACGTAGCCCTGCTTTTTCAAATCTCTGCTTGAGTCTGGAGAAAAAAACACCCTGCTTTTTAAAGAGTTGATTGTCATCTAATGTTTGAATAATTTAAAGCAGTTGCATCTTTTGTTTGAGCTCACCAGAAAAATATTGGACTCTTTTAAGGAAATCCAGAAAAGTCCTAAGGTAGTGTAAGCTGCAAACTTTATTTGTGAAAGGCACTCTAGTGTTGTAGAAGGGAAGCTCTTTGATAAGTCATCTCCACGTACTTTACTTGAAAACATAGTTCAGACTCAGTCTGCCTTAACTTTCATATTTGAGAGAGGAGATTTCAAAAGCTAAAAATGGATTTTTGAAGTATCTAATTTTGAATAATTATTAAATGAGAGTAAGCAACAAAAATGGCCATTTCTGAGTGTCCTTTCTACATTCAGATCTCCTACCATTAAAGCAGAAAAAATAAACCAATCCAAAGTACATAGGGCAAAGGTCATAGCTGGCTGGAGAATTCTGGGAGTTGAAGTCCACAAGTCTTAAAGTTGCCAAGTTTGGGGACCCCTGACATAGGGAATATGCATGAAGTTTGAAGGTGCTCAAAGATCCCTGCATCAAAAGATTAGATCCTAATGGAGATTATTTTTCAGTAGACACATACAGGTAGTCCTCAACTTACAACATTTTGTTAGTATCCGTTCAAAGTTACAATAGCACTGGAAAAAGTGACTTATGACCATTTTTTACACTTATCGCCATTGCAGCACCCCACGGTCACATGATGTAAATTTGGACATTTAGCAACTGCCTTGTGTTTATCATGGTTGCTGTGTCCCAGTGTCATATGGTTACCTTTTGCGATCTTCTGATAAGCAAAATCAATGGGGAAGCCAGATTCACTTAACAATATATTATTAACTTAACAGCTACAATGATTCACTTAAACAACTCTGATGAGAAAGGCTCCGCCCAGAAATGGCACCCTGAACCAATCAAGCATTTCTCTGCTCTGGCTGGATAAATGGCTGCTTTGACTGCTGGAAGCTAGGAAAGGAATGACATAGAATTAGCCCCGACAGTGCCAATTTTCTTTTATGCTTAAAGAACTAAAATATGTTGTTGTTGTTGTTTGGGAGGAGGGGCGTTGCATCTCTTCATGATGTGCTTTTCAAACATTTAATTACAAATTGGAATACACCATATTAATCTGTCTGGCAGCTATTTTATTACTGAAAAATAAATGTTTATATATAGCATTTAGCATTAGTATTTAGACTTATATACTGCTTCATAGTGCTTTTACAGTCTTCTTTAAGCAGTTTACAGAATAAGCATATTGCCCCTAACAATCTGGGTCCTCATTTTACCCACCTTGGAAGGATGGAAGGCTGAGTCAACCTTAAGCTGGTGACGAGCTCTGAACTGATGAACTACAGCTAGCAGTTAGCTGAACTAGCCTGCGGTGCTGCACTCTAATCACTGCACCACCCTGGCTCGCTTACTATATAATACTAAAAAAATATTTCAATAATATCCAGTTTTCTCTACTTCTTGCAGATTAGAGCATGAGGAGAATGACCATGTTGCGGAACGATGTGTTTGCCCAGAGGACTCAATCTTATTCAATTCTCACAGTGGTCTCTGTGTTCCAGAATGTGGTAAGTTTCTTTTTTGATTAAGAAAAGTAACGACCCCCTGGTTATTGAAGCATACAACATACTGATAATAGGTAGAATCATCTTTATATTTGGCAGTTGGGAAGAACAATTGTATGGTTTGGGAAGGAGAGATGTCCTTTTCAACTTTGCTTTTCTAAGGAAATTAAGTATACCAGCTCTCGTGGCCATAGTTTTTTTCATAACTGGTATTAATCCAGTAAAAGAGAATATTTGTAGCTCAGCGTTGAAATGAGGGGTCCCCGGTGCTCTCTGAGTTTGCTTGATTTCTTGCAGAAGTTTTTATTACGATATTCATGAACTGGGAGAGCCATGTTAACTACGTTAGCCAATGAATAGGCATAGTAACTGAGTCAGTCAATAGGAGCTAACCACTTCTGAGTCTGTGCAGAGAATCAAAACTGAATACTTAAGCTTAAGGCTGGTTCAGTCTGCATGCTTCTACTCTGAACTCTGCTGAAATGAATCTAACTATTTTCTGCTGTTTGTAACTGCTTGAAGAACTCTGCTAATGGTATTGTAAATTCATCTATTATTATGTTTATAAAGAAGTTATTGAATCCAGCTGAATCAGTCATCTGTGTGCGCTTTGAATTTTGCAAAAAAACTTTTAATAGTTTCGTTACCCAAATTAGGCAGCATTCTCAAAACAATGTTCAGAATTAAAAGCTCATTGTGGTCTTAATGCATCTGGATGCTTCCATGTTAAAGCAGACTGTACTATATTATCTAAGCAAAGGACATTTGTGTGAATTTTTAACCTTTTTTTTAATAGGTTGTGTGGGACCAGATGGATCCCCAAAACTGGTAAGTAATTCATACAGGATGCTATGTCATCACGAACCCAAGGTACATCACTAGAAAAGGATATATCATGCCACTTTTGATTGAAGATGGGAGACCATTTCACTTAGAAACACAAAATGGGACAATTTGTCAGTGGAGGCAGAGGCAGAGTCAAAACACATGCCCAAAAGTTGTTCTTGGAAGAGCGAGATTAAATTAAATGAAAATAAAGTTTCGGACTATACTTGGATAGCACCTTGTAAAATAAACTCTAACTAAAATATAAAATTTAGGGAGCGAATTTGCTGTGGTGGTTAAGGTTCTGGTCTAAAAACCAGGAGACTATCAATTCTAGCCCTACCTTAGGAATGCAAAACTGGCAGGGTGATTTTAGATTAGGCACTTTCTCACAGCTCAACTAACCTCGTTGTTGTGGGGAAAATATTACGGGGAAGGAGTATTGGTATGTTCACCATCTTCTGTATATGAAAAAATTAAAAAAATCAGTACTAACTACAATTCTCAACTTCATATCCACTAGTATTAAGTTTATATTTATCAGACAGAACTTTTGAATTTATCATAGTTTTCTGTGGTTTGTAATTTTAGAGCCCTTCTTGGCTATTAAATAAAATCACCATGAAGAAAATCTCTTCCAAAGTTTAAGGAAAAATTCAGCAGGTATATCTGACATAATGAAAAGTTTAAAGCCAAGTAATTGCTTCTTCTTAAGTACACTGATGGTCCAAGTGATAAGTTAAAAAATTATAGTTATCATTGCATTGTTGTTAATTTAACCCTTCTTAATGACAGCCTGGTAGCAAATGGAAGAGCAACTGTCAAGAGTGTACATGTGACCCTTTGACTATAAGCATACAATGTAAGCCACAGAACTGCTCATCAATACCCGAAGAATGTAAGGAGGAAGGATACATACCCATCTCTATACTAGATCCTGATGATCGATGCTGCCCCATAATAAAATGTGGTATGCATTATTTCTTTACTTATATCTAAAAAGGGTTGTGAAGCTCTGTCGTGCTCTCTCTCACACACCTGTATCCATATACTGCTTTAATATATTAAAGCAATGATGGCGAACCTATGGCAAAGGTGCCACAGGTGGCACGCGGAACCATATCTGCTGGCACACAAGCCGTTACCCTAGCTCAGTTCCAACGTGCATGTGTTTGCTGGCCAGCTGGTTTTTGCTCCCAGAGAGCCTCCAGGAGGGTTGGGGAGGACGTTTTTATCCTCTCCTGGCTCCAGGGAAGCCTTTGGAGCCTGGAGAGGGCGAAACATGAGCCTACTGGGCCCACCAGAAGTTGGGAAACATGACATTTCTGGCCTTCAGAGAGTCTCCAGAGGGGGAGCTATTTTTGCCCTTCCCAGGCATTGAATTATGGGGGTGGGCACTCACGCATGCGCAATAGTGCGCACCCATGCTCTTCTTGGCACCCGAGGAAGGAAAGGTTCACCATCACTGTATTAAAGGGTCCACAAACACCACCACAACGTCTATTGCCCTCTGGTGGTGCTATGATTGCTTGGAACAACAAGGGCTGCGGTCCAATGAACCTTCAGATCAGGGGTTAGTTGTGGATCCTTTTGCTGCCAGTTTGCTGCCAGGGTCGCGCTGTGCGCATGTGCCCACAGCAATAAAAATAGCTTCTGTGCCAGGAGAAATCCAAAATGATGGCGCCCACAGAGACACCAACAGAACCGTCTCTGTGACGTCATTGGCAAGCTATTAACGGTTCTAAAGACTGGTTGGAAGCGGTAGGAGCCCAAATGTCTGAGGAAAATGATCTAAAGAAATGAGATCAGGGTGTTGCACAGCCAAGGTCTATAAAGAAATACGAAATGATCAGTGAAAACTTTGGGCTTGCTTGTAGGTAGAATTGTCTCTCACTCTCTCTTACACAGAGAGAGGGTTTGAGAGGGAGGGAGATATATGTGAAATGACCTTGAGATGCAAGGCAGTCAACTGAGCTAAGGGAAGGATCAGTTAAAAGGCAACTTAGCTTACAGAAAGACCAGCTATGAGCCGGAACGCTAAATTGCACTCACCGCGGCAGCTCATAACATGGAACCGCAGGTGCGCCCATGTTTCCGCATGCACAGAGGGAAAAAACCCTCAGCGAAATATGGGCGCACCTGCGGTTCTGTGCGCAATTTTGCTTCCTCCACAGGTGCAGCAGCAAAATTGCGCTTGTCCCACAAGAACTTACGAGCCACAATGGCGAGCACAATTTAGCGTTCCGGCTGGTAGCCCATCGCTGAGCAAGACCGTGAGCAGGGCAAGAGCTCAGAATATACTTTCCCTAGTTTTGGAGGCTATAAAGGAAGTAATTTCATATTTGCAAGATTTTGTGATTGTAATTTTTCAATAAAGTAAAATTAGCTCTTGTTATCAAGTTTTCTATCTGGTGTATCTTATCATGTTTTCTGTCTGGCTGACACAAACTGCCCCTTTCACCAGCACCTTTGAGACTAAACAGGTTTATCTGGTTGTGGTTGTTGAATCTTCCGCATAGGCAGCACTCTTTGATTTTGGAAGAGAAGGGAGGCATTGTTATGCCTAGAAAATACAGATATTTCAACTTTCTGCCACCACTTATCTTTTTAGTATGGTGATGAACAATTATCCAAAGCTATTGCAATTCTTGGAAACAGAAACAAGAAAAGTAATAATTGAGCCTTAAAATGTTAAAATTAAATATGCTTCCATTAGAGAAAAAATGGACCTGGAGAAAGAGAGAGAGAGAGAATCTAACAGGGATAGTAAATGAACATTTAAAAGATAATTTAATTACCAATCCACATATTTGATATATAAGATAGCTAGCAATCTTTGGAGATTCAAACACCTTGTATTCTTTGCATACTAGCACCATATGCTTCCAATAGAGATTTTGGACAGAAAACTAGACATCTGGAAATGTTCTTTTCCTTATTTCCTAGAGGAACAAGATTATGAGCACCCAATATGCCAGGCTCTACTTGTTCTGATATCACATTAGAACGCCAGGCAAGTCCAATTGTTTGGGGCCTCATTCAGTTCTTTCTTCTTCTTGATCAATTCCACAGTATGCAACACCTCTCTGTGCTCCAAGGAAAAGATGACTTGCAAACCTGGATATCACGTATCCCGAATCTCTTATGAGAAATGCTGTGGCGGGTTTGAATGTGGTAAGTTTAAACTTGCTAAGGTATAAGATAAATGGATTATACAGTCTAAGGGGAAAACAGCCATAACCAGGGGAAATGTAGATGCAAGGAAACAACATGACAACATGTAGGGTGAATATATTCCTAACTTTTGTTTCTATCTGTATTTTATCTCATAACAAACTTTAATTTAAAAATGGGAATTTAGGGTAGCAAAGTCTGGTAAAACTGTGAAATCCCCATTTAAATCTTCATTCTGCAATAAAGACTGACATTTCATATTCACATATTCCCTGAATTTGGGGATGTGGGTTTTAAATCAGAGGAGATTCACCCAGGATTCCATCAATGAGGGATTTAGTCTCATCACTATATTTGTGCCTTATATATCCCAGAGGTTTGTTGGCTGCTATAAGTGTCTTGGAGGAAAGCAATATAAAAAGTCATAAATAAAATAAAATAAAAATAACTTTGTATATAAAGTATTCCGCTATTGTCTTACTAGTTATTCCTGGCTAGTTAAATGGTATTAAATAGTCAAACTGGGAAGTTCAGACTGCCCCAGGAACTGTTGATACAGTTCTACAGAGGAGTTATTGAGTCTGTTGTTTGTACTTCTATAACTGCCCAGTTATAGGGAAAGAGAAATAGAGAGAAAGGGAGGGGAAGGAAGAGAGAGAGAAAGAGAAAGAGGGAAGGGAGGGGAAGAGAGAGAGAGAAAGAAAAAAAGAGGCGGGGGGAGGAAGGGAGAGAGCAAAATTTAGTTTGAAACTATGAGTTTAGTCAACCAAAGCTTCAGTTCTGTGTATTCTGGTGAAATTAAGTGACAAGATCTGGGTTGCAAAAAATCTGAATGACCGCTGGAAAGTTAAGACTTGTTGGCTTACCTTAAGAGAGTTAGTGTGCAACAGAAATAAAGTAAGATTGGTCCTCTTTTTTAAAAAATATAAATGTTTGTAATGTTTGCAATATAAAGCAAAAATCCCCAGTTTCAATTGATACTGCCAAATGAAGTCCATATCTTATCATAGACAAGCTATTACTACATTGGCCAGATTCGTCCTTGGTTTTATGGCTGCAAGTTTTAAACTTCCCTGTATCAAGTCCCAAAATCTGGTTTCTTCTGAATGCTTCTACCGTGCTTGTTTTTAGATTTCCAAGTAATTTTCTATTTCTAATTGTTCTGTACCTCCTTCAATTTTTTTTAAAAAAATCTAACATTTAACTCAAAGTTCACTTACTTATCAAATTTCTGTACCAACAATCACTCCTGCATGCCTCAGAATACTTTTACAGAGGCTTTTACAATTTAGACCAATTTTTAATCACGAAACTCCACCCCCACCTCCCCACCCCCATCAATGGTGTCCCTTTACTAATTTTAAAATCTGGTCACCTTAGTATAGCAACTAAACAGGACAGGTACAGACTCCAACAGATACTGAGGACTGCAGAAAAAATAATTGCAAGCAGCCTGCCTTCCATTAAGGAATTGTATATTGCACAAGCTAGAAGGAGGGCTGGGAAAATATTTATAGATTCCTCACATCCTGAGCATAAACTGTTTCAACTCCTTCCTTCAGGATTTTTCACTATAAGGCAGTGATTGCTAACCTTTTTTTTTTTTTTAGATCTCAGTAATTTCTTCATAGTTACACATCTTCATATTGTCAAATTCACAATTGTTAGAGATTTAGGGTGTTGTTGGGGTTTTTTGCTTGAAGCTTAAGTCCATATAATCTCTTTGTATTTCAGTCCAATCAAGTTCAAAGTCCTATTATCTTCTGTCACCAAGAGTACACCATCAAACACAACACATACTCCTTTTAAATCCTTTCAACTCCTAGTTATTTTCTTATGAGCAAGATCAATCTCCAACTGCCAGCAAATTCAAGCTTTCCAGTCTCTTGCAATAGTTTCTTTTAGCCTGCAGACGGCATCCTCATGTTTCTTGGGCTTTTAAACTCTGTTCCTTTAACTCTATGGTATTTTCAATTGCTAGATAACTGTTAACTCCATTCTGGGATCTTTTGTCTCCTTTTGAATTTCTTCTTTTTATCATTAAATCAGCCAAACACTCACCTAGCTTCAACACTTCTTCACATCTCTCCAGCACAAATGTTAGATCTTGTCACCCAAGCAATCCATGATGTGTCTGTTCCAATCTTTCCAATCATGGCAATCCCAGCTAATGGCGACAGTCGTCTTCCACAGTGGCTGATTGAAAGGCTGGTGCTGGCTTGCTGGGGGGGTTGCAAGCCCCCTGCAGACTATCAACTGATTCCTCTTTTCTTCACCACCTGTCCAGGTTCCAGGTTCCCAAACAGCTGGGATTTGGGGTTTCCCATGGAGTGCAAGAGACACTCATTGTACTGGGATGTTGGCCACGCCCCTTCTGGCTGTATTATTACTATTATCTTTCTCAACTTCCTTAGTACCCCCTCTTATTGGTAACATTATTATTATTATTACTCTACTGCTTGGCATGTATACAGAGCTTCTGCACTGGAGACAAATTCCTTGTGCGTCTAATCATTCTTGGTGAAATAAAGCATTGTAATTCTGATTCTAAATTCTATTAAATTCTTATTATTATTATTTATTATTATCTTTAAGTTTGAATATCTTTTCCCATTATACTTTAAATAATTGGTTCTTTCCATTTTCAGAATTAAGGCCAGATGTCTGTTTGGTTAATGAATCAATTTATGAGGTAAAGAAACTAGTATTTATTATTCATGTATGTGAATAAAACTGTTTTATACATTTTCAATAATAAATCAAAAGTTTAGCATAAAAATCCATACTGTATTCTGGATTTGACCATCCCTGTCAGGAAAAGAGTTCACTGGCTTGGACTCTAGGCAACCCACACAGGGAGAGAGATATATGAGGGGGACTCCAAATATCAAGATGATATTTACAATGGCCAGGGATGGGTTCTAACTTACCTGGCTGCCGGTTCGCTTCCTCCTGTGCCACGTGGGCAAGATTTGCGTGCCTGCACATACACAGTGCTGAAAAATCTGAAAAAAATCCCCCACCGCCCTCCCTGAAAACAAGATGGTGACGCATGTGCAGTTCTGGAAACTCGGCTTCTGCGCATGCGCTGAAGGGAAAAAAACTGGAAAAATTAAAAAATATACAGACCAGCACCAATCAAAACTGTTCTACGACATCATCATGACATCACCAGCATTTTGCTACCTGTTTGGGTGAACAGGTGAAAACCAGGAGGAACCCACTTCTGACAATGTCACAGTCAAAGCCTTTTAAGTCTATAAAGGAGAATGTTTATAACTTAGGGTTGAAATGAAGAGTCCTTGGTACTCTCTGAGCTTGGTTGTTTTCTTGTGGATGTTAATATACTCTACATGTGACAATAATAAATAAAAGTAAGCAAAGAAAAGGGACCAGGACCATAGCTTCAGAGCTGCCCACCCACTGACATTCTGACATAGATTCCTACTTAATATGCACCATCTTTCCCTATCACCATACATGCCTAATGAAATATATAGAGACTTGGGTTACAGTAAATACAAATGCTGCCTTATGAGGATTTTATTGAATTATATTCTGTATTCCCCCCCCCCCCAGACTGGAATGATCGTTCCTGGTAAACCCTGTGAAACTTGCATCTGTAGTCCAGCTAAGGACAGTGCGACCAAGAAAAATGTTGTGGAATGTAAGCCAGTTACCTGCAACACAGATTGTCCCATGGTAAGAACAAGTCTTTCCTGCCTAAATGTAGCTTAACTGGATTTTTACAATAGGCTATCTCTCCATCAGTATTAATTCATGCTGTCTCGTAACAGGGTCATGAGTACCAAATAAAACCTGGCGAATGTTGTGGAAACTGCGTCCAGGTGGCTTGCATCGTCATCATTAATGGCACTGCTGAGATACTGGAGGTAGTATCTTTTCATTTGTATTGTGCACAAGTGAAATAATGCAGTATTCCTGTGCTTTCCCTAACTAATCTGAAGTCCTTGTCAAACTGTAAGACTGCATTTCAATGCCTACTTTCTTCATAGCACTGGCAGATGAGAACTGATACTGTAAGCTGTTAAAATGTGAATAGGACTCAGCATGCTTCCCTCCTAATATTATTATTATTATTTATTAGATTTGTGAAGCATATCAATATGCTTCATCATCCCGAATAACTGGTAGCAACTGATAGGATGGGAAAACTGGACTAAACTGGACTAAACTGAAAACAGGTAGTCCCTGATATATGATCACAATTGGAACAGGAACTTCCATTGCTAAGCAATGTAGCCATTAGGCAAAACATAATTTGAGTGTATTGCTTAGTAATTGCAATTGCAATTGCAATAGCAGTTCCAGGTTGCAATCATCAGGTCAGGCCAGTGCTATTGATAGGCAAGGACTTCACATTTCTCCTGCTCCGCGTGCCTGCCTTCACTCCTCTTCTCTCCCATTTCTGCCCTTTTGGGTACTCTGCATTGTGCCACATAACCCTGCTGCTCCCCAGTGCTGCAGCCCACAGTTGACCTTTGCTCTTTATCTCCTGCTGGTGGCCCTGAATCCAATCACTGGACAAGGGTGCAGTTCTGAAATGTGTGCAGCGAGAGCATTGGACCTTCATCTGCCAAAAGGAATTTGCCAGGGCCAATCAGGGAAGAGGTAGCAGGATGCAAGGCCAAGAACCAGTGGTGGCTTCCTGAGAGAACGGTCAATATGGGAGGTGTCAATTGGGGGTGGTGGCAGAGGACAGAGAAGAAAGATGGTGGAGAAAGAGGTGCAGCCCACGTTGCACTGGTAGACAACCCGCCATTCACAAAAGCATCTATGCCCATGATGGCGGACCTATGGCACACGTGCTGGGAGTGGCATGCAGAACCATCTCTCCAGGCGCATGAGCCATCGCTGGTTGCTCTTCTGGGTTCCAGCACGCCAGCCAGCTGGTCTTCACATGCACTGTAGTACCAGAAACTAGAAAAGCAGCTGCCCAGTTTGCATCAGGAAGATATTCTGGTTTCTGGCGTGCACATGGGTACAGGACACTGGGTCTTCCGGTTTCTGGCACGCATGCACACGCTTGAAGAACAACTGGTCTTTATGTGCACACATGCATGCCAGAAACCAAAGACCAGGTGGGACCAGAAGATCATCCTGGAGTGCGTTTGCGTTTCGGCACTCTGAGCCGAAAAGGTTCGCTAACACTGAACTGGGCACTGCTATATGTGCTTTCAGTACTAGGATATCTTGAAACATGTTGGGTAGTATCCTGAGGCCATGCTGGATGAGGAATTATGGAAGTTTAAGTCCATACTGTACATCTTAAAGTTCCTGAGATGAGAAACTCTCATATAAACGTATTAAGAACTTTGGTTTATAATTTTCTATCAAAGTTTAAAATTAAAATAACTATCCTCTCTCATACTTTCTTCTAATTTACAAAAAACAGCCCGGGCATACAATAACGGATAATTGTAAACAGTACAAATGTGAACCAAGGAACAATACGCTAGTTGTGGTTGAGACTCAAGAAACATGCCCTTTCTTTGATCCAACCTGCAGTCCTGTAAGTTTTCTATCACTTTTTATTTATTCTTTTTTTCATTTATGGTCTACATTTGTTGAATATAATGTTTTTTTAAATCATACCAAAGATCCATATCAAATAGTCAGGATCAACAGCCATCATTCAAGATTGAGATTAATGTTATCAATTATTCTTTCTAATGATTCTTAATTCATAAACACTGAATAACTAACAGTTCCCTCCTATACAATAAAGTTGTGGATCAAGTTATTTGTTCAGAAAAAAGAAATGGTGGTGACTAAAGCTAGGTGTGTGTCCCATCCTGTTCAGAATGAAAATATTCATATATTCAGCATGAATTTTTTTAAAAAAACTTCTACGTATATTGCATATGGCAGAAGAGCAGTGGTCACACACTTGGATGAATTGATTGAAACTGTTGGCTCAATAAAAAAAAATCATAAAATGCTTCTATTAATAAATCTATTCACTGAAATCATTGTCCTTTTATAAAGATAAGCAATAACATATTAATAAACAATAACTCATAATCGATTCATAACTTTCTGGTTTTGATTCTCCTCTTTGGAAACATTGAATAATGATAGATGGAAACATTTTGTTATGTAGGTAGTGACGTTTGAAGACAATTAAAATCCCCTATTAGAAATGTCTACTTTTACTATACATCAAGATGTGATATTGGTTAAATTAATAATACAAACTTTCTTTGTTATCAAAGGATCAAATTGAATGGACTCACAATGGTTGCTGCAAAATATGCAAAGAGGGTAAGTAAATAAAAATTGAAAAATCCATAATTCTTAAGGTCTTTACTAAGTACATTTGATAAGTATTACCTCTACGTCTTCATTTAAATTTATGAATCAAAACGTTGAAGAGGGCAGGACAAGAACTAAACCTTCTGCTATATCATTAGAGATACATTGTCTCCTGAGATTCCTAAAAAAATATTCAGTTTCTTTTTGCTTACATCTTACATGTCATGGACATGTATCAGCTCAGCAAAATCTAGTCTGTTTATGAAGCACATCCTGCACACTTCTCTTAAGTAATCCTCCAGTGTTATCAATTATTGCATTACTGAAGGCTTTGTGTGCTTGTGTAACATTTGTCACTATTAGTAGTGCGTTGAACAGATGGCAACATCTAGCATATGCATACATTATGTGAACTAAAAAGTTAAATGGGAAAATAGATTATTAACATGTGAATGGGCAGCCACTAAGGCAGTGATGGCGAACCTATGGCACGGGTGCCACAGGTGGCACACAAAGCCATATCTGCTGGCATGCGAGCCATTGCCCTAGCTCAGCTCCAGCATGTGTGTGTGTGCTGGCCAACTGATTTTTGGCTTACACAGAGGCTCTGGGAGAGCGTTTTTAGCTTCCAGAGAGCCTCCAGGGTGGGATACAGAGGGCATTTTTACCCTTCCCTGGCTCCAAAGTGAAACACAAGCCTACTGGGCCCACCAGAAGTTGGGAAACAGGCCATTTCCAGCCTCAGAGGGCCTCCAGGGGGCAGGGAAGCTGTTTTCGCCCTCCCCAAGCATTGAGTTATGCGTATGGGCACTCGCACATGCGCAATAATGTGTGTTCACACTCTTTCGGCACTCGAGGAAAAAAAGGTTCACCATCACTGCATTAGGAAATTCCAAAGTTGTAGGATAGTTTGGGAAGATAAAAACAAAACAAAACAAAACACCAAACCCTGAAGGAAACAAATAGATTGTTTCATTAATCAGCAACCACAAGAGTGAATATGAAGACTGTGAAAAGTAAAATATTTCCTTTTCACCTTTCATTTTCTAGTACCAAACTGCAAGCCATACAAGAATCAAACTATAATCCATGAAGATGAATGTGTATCTGAACCTATTGAATTGACTTACTGTGAAGGAACTTGTCCAAGCTCTTCAGTGTAAGTAACAAGGAAGCCTATCCTACTTTTATCTATTCATTCTTCTACTGGGTAATGTGATATTCGTAAAATATCAGCTTCATTTGCTTTTCGAGACAAGAGCCCCTTTCAATTTATCAGTTGATTATGTTGGATTGTTTTGATGATTGAGTGGCCATGTGCATTTTTAATCGTTCTGACCAACTATTTGTTGGAGTTTTTAAAATCTGCAGTAACGCCTAAGACTGATTTGAGATGGACAATGTAAAAATGCATGCAATAAATTACATTTTTACCAAAAGTATCTACCGATAACTTTTGTTTTCTCCACCTGGACAGATATTCCCAAAAGGAAAAGGCATTCCATCTTAATTGTAATTGTTGCCAAGTGTTCAAGAGCCATAAAAAAGAAGTGACCTTAACATGTGTGAATGGCACAACCATCGTTTATGACTATTTATATGTGGATGAATGTACGTGCAAAAATGGATGCATCTTTGAAGCCGCAACCAGCTAGAAGGAGAAAATGTTTTATTTTTCTTACTCCAAGATAAATCCAACAATCACTCATCAGAAATCAGTCATCATTCAGTGCTACTTTGGATTTTTCTATTGGCCAGTTGCTTAATCAAATTAATGACTTTTTCATGTTAAAAAAATTACATTCATTCTGGCAAACTATTTTCATGAGAGCATTCTCATTGGAAGGTCTTTCTCTTTGGAGGGTCTTTCTCTTTCATATAGTCTTAACATAATGATAGAAATGTATAGCATTGTAATGTAGAAAATTAAATTTGTATATGCCCATCCTTCTTTCTCTTGCTTTGCTGATTTGGGAGGTGGGGGCACAGGTTACAAGTCTTTAAATAATGTAACATAATCTGCAGGCATAAACTTCTATATAGCACCAAACTTGCTTTCTCATTTCATTCTGCTTTTCTGAGATTAATAAACAATACTTAAACAAGTTCAACTGGTATAACTGTTGCTTTCATTCATCCAACTGCTAGCTAAAGTCGAACTATCTCATTGTGATAACTTACTGTTTAATTATATAGAAAGAGTATATTTGCCCTTCGCAAATATTAACCTCTAGAAGGAATACCGTAATTTATTTAGTTATGACCAATAACCTGCAAAATAAAAACATGGAACAATAAATCCAATGTAATATGAACAGTGTGGTAGTCACATAAAATAGAAAAATTAAGATTTAAAAAACTGAGACAGAGAAAAACAGAATATAATACAATCAAAAAGATAAAACCTAAGATAAATAGAAATACAATTACATAAAATGCAATAATATCAGAGTAAAGAAAGATTTCTTAATGTCATCATAATAAAATAGGGAAATGTTATGCCTCTGTATGAAAATCCCTGCAAAAGGAAATGGTAGGCAATGATAGTATTTCAGGTTCGTTCTCACTACAAACACAGGGCCCATCAGTTAAAGGGGGCTGTCATATAGTACTGTTGAATATTTGTAGGGGTCTTTGGTGTTCTCTGAGTTGTGTGACACCAAAGCTAGCACTCTTGAATGGTTTACAAATGTCAGCACATTGACTCCAACAATCTGGGTTCTCATTTTACCAACCTCAGAAAAATGGAAGGCTGAGTCAACCTTGAGCCATCAGGGTCTAACTCCAGGTACGAGGCAGAGTTAGCCTATAATACTGCATTTTAACCACTGCACCACAGTACAGGGGAAACTAATATTGCCAAGAATGAGGCACTAAAATGAGACAAAGCAAGATTAAGTATTTTGCAGGTACAGGTAGTCTTTGACTTAAGACCACAATTAATCCCCAAATTTAGGTTTCTAAGCGAGACATTTGTTAAATGAGTTTTGCCCCGTATTACAACCTTGCTTGCCACAGTTGTTAAGGAATTGCAATTGTTAAGTTAGTAACACAGTTGTTAAGTGAATCTAGCTTCCCATCAACTTTGCTTTTCAAAAGGGGAATCACATGACCCCAGGAAATTGCAACAGGGATAAATAGGAGTCATTTGCCATGTGTCCGAATATTGATCCTATGACCATGGGGAGGATACAATGACCGTAAGGCTGAAAAACAGTCATAAGTCTATGCCACTGTAACTTTGAACGGTAACGAAATTAACGATTGTAAGTTGAGGATTAAAATACATTGAAAATGTATAAAAAATTTCCAAATTACAACCACCACTGAAGGATGGCTATAGCATCGAAATTCATCTGCTGTATAGTGTCAAAGATGATTTGAACAGAATAGAATTCTTTATTGGCCAAGTGTGATTGCACAAACAAGGAATTTGTCTTTGGTGCATCTGCTCTCAGTGTACATAAAAGAAAAAGATACATTTGTCAAGAATCATGAGGTACAACACTTAATGATTATCCTGGGGTCAAATAAGCAATGAGGAAACAATATTAATAAAAATCTGAAAAATATAAGCAACAAGTTTCAGTCATATAGGCATAAGTCGGAGGAATGATGAGAAAAAACTAGTAGCAATAGTAGTGCAGAACTAGTAAACAGTTTGACAGTGTTGAGGGAAAAACTGTTCTTGTGTCTAGTTGTCTTGGTGTGCAGTGCTCTGTAGCAACGTTTTGAAGGTAGCAGTTGAAACAGTTTATGTCCAGGATGCAAGGGATCAGTAAATATTTTCACTGCCCTCTTTTTGACTCGTGCAATATACAGGTCCTCAATGGAAGGCAAGTTGGGAGCAATTGTTTTTTCTGCAGTTCTGATTATCCTCTGAAGTCTGTTTCGGTCTTGTTGGGTTGCAGAACCAAACCAGACAGTTATAGAGGTGCAGATGACAGACTCAGATTCCTCTGTATCAGCAGCTCCTTGGGCGGTTTGATCTTCCTGAGTTGGTGTAGAAAGAACATTTTTTGATGACGTTTTTGATATTAAGTGACCATTTTAGGTCTTGCAATATGATAGAAATTTGAAGATATCTACTGTTGATACTGTGCTGTCTGGTATTGTGAGAGGTGGTAGGATGGGAGGGTTTCTCCTAAAGTATGTCACCATTTCTATGGTTTTGAGTGTGTTCAGTTCTAGATTGTTCATGTCATACCACAAGGCTAGTTGTTCAACCTCCCATCTGTATGCAATTTCATTGTTGTCACGAATGAGACCAATCATTGTTATATTGTCTGCAAACTTCAGTAGTTCAGTAGTGATGGATTTCAGTTGTATTTATCTTTAAATCTAGGGGTAGCAGAGTAGATGGAAAGGTCACAATAATCACTGAATTGAATGAATAATCAGCTAAGATTTTTTTTTCTTTCCATCTTGATGAAAAACCATGAAAAACCATTAATCAGACCAGGGGAACTTTGGAAAACAGGAATTTAAGCCAACAAGATAATTGGCTGATATGAACTCTTTTCCCAATTAAATGTCAGTTTTCATTAAAGCATATGAAACACAGGTGAATGCGGGACAGCACATGTTACAATTCATTTGGAGCAATTTCAGGGATTTTGAATCCTTGTGGGCACATTCTGAATGATACAGCATTTGGAGTATAGATATGGCAAATTAAATCTGTTTACGAAGTTTGATGGTGGCAGGTAGGCATCTGCTCTGTTAGAATGAAAACAAAACAAACAGGATTGCCTTGACACTATTGTTAGCTTTGGCAGAAATACAATCGTTTGTGCCAAGCTCTAGAGGTCTGAAAAATTATGCCAAAGCTGGAGCTTCTTCAAATTCTGATGTTATCTAATTTGCCTTTGATGTTTGTGATAAGAAGAAACCCAAGAAAATCACAAAGTTGATTGATCTTAGAGTGATTGATTGATTGTAAGCCCTCACTTTTTATAGAGTTCTGCAACTCCTCTCAAAGCCCATTGAAAAAGTGATTCCATCAGCAGCAAACAGCCCATCACTGAGATGATAAATACCACTGAATTCAGATATATTAAATAGGAGAGCTAGAAAAGGATTCAATTTTATTGCTTGGTGGGTTAGAAGCAAAGTAACTATGCGTTCCCCCACCCCAAGGATTACACCAAAATTCCTGACAAACTGTTTAGAAATCCATAGATTCTTTTTTATTTTGCCCCCCCCCCTCTAAACCTAAAATATTTTCGTTACATCTAATACTCTTTTATTCTCTAATGCTTACATTTCACTTATTGTTGCCACTGTGTGTTTATCTTGTTAAAAAATAGTGACATGTTTTATTAGAACTTATTATGTGGCCAATGTCATCTGCCTCTCTTCAGTGGGACCATAATTAATAGATTTGGTTGTATTTTCAAGCAAATCTTGTAATTGTCATCCAGTTTTGACCAAATAGACAGTTCATAATAGACGAAGAAGTAGTGAATAAAGCTTCAAATTTGAAACTAAATGGCCAAGCTGATAAATGTTATTTTCCAAACTGTTGCTCAAATCAAACCTGGTGATTGGCACACACTTCTTCCTTGAAAACATTCTGAAACAGCCACAAAATTGAAATCACCCATTATGTGATGTATATGGGAACAAATTCTCACCTGTCTGTTCCCCGCAATCCCTTTCACAAGGTTACAAAATGCCCGTGATTTTATAAAGGCCATAGCAACAAAAGGTGCTGTGTTCTGAATCCATGCTGAAAGGCTTTTTTTCATAGAAATAGAGGCACTATGCAACATTGCAATCCAGATGTTTGCTCACAACTCATTCATTATATTGCATTAATTAAGCTCCCCTGATTTTCCAGCTGGTCTAATGATTGTGTCTGATGAGAGGTGGTCTCAGTATTACAAGGCTTCAATTTAAGAATTCTTCCATCTTGAACTGAGCTAGTCAGTTATGTTGTTTCTTCAACAGAAAGTACGTAGAGTTGGGTTTGCTGGTTGAGCTAACTGATAAATATGTATGGTTCTTCCTTGCCTCGAAAAGCCATCAAAAAGATATTGAAAATGTACTCGAGAGTACTTGTATTAAGAGAAAGTTAAAGAAATTGATGTACCAGTTTAAAGAAAAACTCTGAATGTTAGAGGATGTTTATATACACTGCTCAAAAAAAATAAAGGGAACACTTAAACAACACAATATAACTATAGTAAATGAAACTTCTGTGAAATCAAACTATCCACTTAGGAAGCAACACTGACAATCAATTTCATATGCTCTTGTGCACATTCAACTTTGTACAGAACAAAGCATTCAATTAGACTATTTCATACATTCAGATCTAGGATGTGTTATTTGAATGTTCCCATTATTTTTTGTGCACTATATATGTGTGTGTGTGTGTGTGTGAGAGAGAGAGAGAGAGAGAGAGAGAAATGTTTTTTAGCTGGAATTTTAAAATTAAGGGAGACTAGGATGGTCCCATTTCGGCCTTGTTCTGGCCTCATCAGCTAGCCACACCCTTCCTTACTGGGATTCGATTCGGTGGACTCTGCCTTGTAAGGCAGAGAATTAGCAGTTGAGCTATCAGATCAGATCCCTTCCAGCTCTGTACCAGGGAGGGGCTATATGTTTTTTTTATGTCGGATCACCCTGGTATATTGAAGGAACGTCACAGCTCCTTTTTGCCTCTAGGCCCAACCCAGGACCATTTCAAGGCAGTTAATTTATTTAGAGCCGACAACTATATTCTGTATGTGTCAAATGTTTTTTTTAGCTGGAATTTTAAAATTAAGGGAGACTAGGATGGTCCCATTTCGGCCTTGTTCTGGCCTCATTATATATGTTTAAGATATTTATAAATATATATGTGTTTTAGGAATATTATATATTCCTAAACCATCACCGCTGACAGGTGGTGATGGGATTTCTAGGGTAGTTTGGAGGAAGGGACATAAAGGTAATACTAAAGTTGATAGCTTGTATGTTAAGAAGTCAAAGAAAAAGATGTATTAGAAAATTTTGATTTTAAAAAAATAAGTGTTCTTTTTAAAGTTTAGGACTTTGAAGAGAAAAAAGAGTGAAAGACAGGGTATTTCCCCTTTCTTTAAGTAAGGTCAAAGAATTTGAAAGAATACAATAAATGTTGTAAATAAAAATGGTGACAGTACACAAAGATTACTAAGTGCAAATAGAAATACAGTGATCCCCCGCTCGTTGCGAGGGTTCCGTTCCAGGACCCCCCGCAACGAGCGGGTTTTCGCGAAGTAGCGCTGCGGAAGTAAAAACACCATCTGCGCATGTGCAGATGGTGTTTTTACTCCCACAGCGCTAGCGAGGAGCCGAAGATTGGGGGTGGCGCGGCTGTTTGCCGCCGGCATGGGGGGCTTCCTAGCAGCCCCCCAAACCCGGGTTGGGGGTCCGGGGGGCGCTGGCTCTCGGCGCTTTCGAGCTGAGTCCGGGAGCGAATTCGCTTCCGGACTCAGCTCAAAAGCGCCGATAGCCAGCGCCAATGAACGGCTTGTCCACGCTGGCTCTCGGCGCTTTCGAGCTGAGTCCGGGAGCGAATTCGCTTCCGGACTCAGCTCAAAAGCGCCGATAGCCAGCGCCAACGAACGGCTTGTCCACGCTGGCTCTCGGCGCTTTCGAGCTGAGTCCGGGAGCGAATTCGCTTCCGGACTCAGCTCAAAAGCGCCGATAGCCAGCGCCAACGAACGGCTTGTCCACGCTGGCTCTCGGCGCTTTCGAGCTGAGTCCGGGAGCGAATTCGCTTCCGGACTCAGCTCAAAAGCGCCGATAGCCAGCGCCAACGAACGGCTTGTCCACGCTGGCTCTCGGCGCTTTCGAGCTGAGTCCGGGAGCGAATTCGCTTCCGGACTCAGCTCAAAAGCGCCGATAGCCAGCGCCAACGAACGGCTTGTCCACGCTGGCTCTCGGCGCTTTCGAGCTGAGTCCGGGAGCGAATTCGCTTCCGGACTCAGCTCAAAAGCGCCGATAGCCAGCGCCAACGAACGGCTTGTCCACGCTGGCTCTCGGCGCTTTCGAGCTGAGTCCGGGAGCGAATTCGCTTCCGGACTCAGCTCAAAAGCGCCGATAGCCAGCGCCAGCGAACGGCTTGTCCACGCTGGCTCTCGGCGCTTTCGAGCTGAGTCTGGGAGCGAATTCGCTTCCGGACTCAGCTCAAAAGCGCCGATAGCCAGCGCCAGCGAACGGCTTGTCCACGCTGGCTCTCGGCGCTTTCGAGCTGAGTCCTGGAGCGAATTCGCTTCAGGACTCAGCTCGAAAGCGGCGAGAATGAACGGCGTGGGCAGGCGAAGGGCGGGCGGCAGCGAGGAGTTTGCGTGGGCGGTGGGGAAACTCCTCGCTGACGCCAGCAAGAGGGGGAAGACCCAGGGAAGCCGCCCAGCAGCTGATCTCCCGGTTGCCATCTACGCATGCGTGCCCATAGAAAAAACGGGCACGCATGCGTAGATGGTATTTTGACTTCCGGGTTGAAAAATCGTGAAGTACCCTGTTCGCAATGGTTGGGGACGCAATAAACGGGGGATCACTGTATACATTATTTACATAGGAAGGAAGATAAAGCAAGAATGGTTAAATTGATTGTTTTATTGAAAGCAGAAAATATGTTCTTATTTGGATATCATTTCTGGAATTTGTGCTTCTGGGGCAAAAATAAAACTTTGATTTTGGCTTTGTTGACTAGAAAGATTTGGTGTTTTGGAATGGTTAGTTATATGTTAAAGTGTAAAAGCAAAAAATTGAGGTTGGAGTATGTTTATCTTGTAATGTGCTACTCAGAGTTGGAAGTCAATGCCACCTTTTCTTTCTTTTTCTCTTTTCCCTTTATTTATTTATTGGATTCGTATGCCGCCCCTCTCCATGGACTCAGGACCTTGTCATCTCGCACTCCTTTTCCTTCCTTTAATTTCCTATTTTGTCTTTTCTTTTTTGTATTTTATATAATAAAAACAAAAAATGATGAAAAGGCTATCAGTCCTTATCATATACTATGTCCTAAAGCCTATAAGAAGAAATTTGTTAGCCTTTTTTGCCATCATAATTTAGCTTGCCAACCTGATTAAAAATGTGACTGCAGTATAAATGGTATTCAGTTTTAACTTTAGTAAAACATACCATATAGAGAACAGGTGGCTAGCACATTTTGACTGATTTTGAACACATTTCTACATTAATGATTTTTTTTCAGCAAACAATTCTAAAAGCCATTATAACAAAAATGTTTCAGGCATAACTTAAGCTGCCTCCCAGAGGCTTCGATTTTTGGCAGAAGGTTTTATGAGAATCATTTAGATACTAAGGATGCTGAATTTCTTGACAGCAGAAAATCTCATCATCTTTGCATGAACAGTATAAATAAACTACTGTAGATAAGAGAAATAGGGTAACCTAAGTACCAAGGGTACTAAATTTCCTTCCAGGTTAAAGCTCTCTTCAACAGCCAATCATTTACTCAGCAAAATACACTGAAGATCTTGTTTTCCTTCAGCCATAAATTGCTAACATTTTGCTCAAAGCCTTAAACAGAGAGTTTAAGTCACGCTTCCCAAACTGACAATGTACTAATGACATCAACTTTCATAACCCCCAAAGGTGCCACTCTAAAAAGTCCGCCTTAGGCACGAGGCTTGGCAAATTTCATAAATTTGGAAGGAATGAGTATAGCTCCAACTCGTTAATTGTTTCATTTTTTTGAGCTAGCTATTCACATTTACACAATATGAATGTGGCACATGAAATAAAACATAGAAGATTGACGGCAGAAAAAGACCTCGTGGTCCATCTAGTCTGCCCTTATACTATTTCCTGCATTTTATCTTAGGATGGATATATGTTTATCTAGGCATGTTTAAATTCAGTTACGGTAGATTTACCAACCACATTTGCTGGAAGTTTGTTCCAAGCATCTACTACTTTTGCAGTAAAATATTTTCTCATGCTGCTTCTGATCTTTCCCGCAACTAACTTCAGATTGTGAACATCATTTGCAACTGTTTACTGCAGTTAGTCATTTATTTAAACTAAATTTTAAACACTGAGAAAGAAACAAGAATATTATCAGTAGACTGGTAGGCATCTGGCTTTACCAAAACTATAGAAGGGATTAAAAGTCTATTTCCTGTGTCTAAGGTTAATAATGGAACAAAATTCAGAAGCATATTCAGTCTAACTGAACATTTTCTCATTAAAACCCAGAGCCATTGTATCTGCAGATAGAGAAGATTGCTTGTCTGTTTGAAAGTTCTTCTGCAAGTCATTTCTCCTTAAAATGTTGAACTGTTTATTTGGAACAAGGTCCATCTTTGTGAGCATAGTGGCAGGGAAGAAGGGCAATTGTCATTTCTCACTCCATTCCAATTTCTGTGGAGTCTAGTGGCTGAAATTGGTTGTTTAAAGTAAATAGCTCATCCACCCTTCCTAAAGTAGAGTTTGTAAAGGAGGAAGCTCTTCAATTTTCCGTTGTTTGCAAAGCTGGTCCATCCAGTTGCTGTTCATAGCTGTTCCATCTTCTTCCCTGTCAGGATGTTTAATCTAGCCAGCAGAGAACATAATTCTGCTACCTGCACACAATAGAGAAGAGGCTGCAGCAAATAAAAGAAAATGAAAACACCGAGTTTGTGTCATCAAGCAGAGTGATTGCCCACTGATCAAATAAGAAAAAAAAAGGCAAATGAAAAAACACTGAACAAAGACCAATATGATTTTGTTGCCAGTTTGAAAACAAATAAGCAAACAAGCCAAATAAATCAGTGTTTTAAAGCTGTTCCCATCACTTTTCCTTGAAACAAAATCTACAATTTATGGGTAATCTTGGATTTACAACCACAGTTGGGTCCAGAATTTCTGAACTTAAGCAATGCAATCATTAAATGAGTTTCATGGATTATTATTATTTTGTTATAGCTGTTAAATGAATCACTGCGATTGTTAAATGAAACATGCAGTCATTAAATAAATCTGGCTTCCCTATTGACTTTGTTTGTCAGAAGTCAACTGGAAAGGTTAGAGCATCTGATCATATGACCCCAAGATACTACAACCATCCTAAATGGTTTCCAATGGCGAGATGGACAGTATATACATTTAATAATCTAAATAAATATATGCCAGTTGCCAAGTGCCTTAATTTCAATCATGAGACCATGCAAAGGTTGCAACCATCATAAACGTGTAAACCACTTTTTCAGTGCAGTTATAATTTCAAATGGTCAGTAAATGAATGGTTTTAAGTTGAGGACTACTTGTGCCAGGGTTTTCAAATGCAAATCATCACTAAGGCACAAGGACTAGTTCATTAGCACTGAAGTCCTTTGATAAGAATCCCAGGCTGGCTTATTCTAGGAGCTATGGTGGCACAGTGGTCAGAGTGCAGTATTGGGGGGGGGGGAATTATTGACCCCCTCAGAGAGGGTCCGCAACTTAGGCGTCTTTCTCGATCCACAGCTCACATTAGAGAACCATCTTTCAGTTGGGGCGAGGGGGACGTTTGCCCAGGTTCGCCTGGTGCACCAGTTGCGGCCCTATCTGGACCGGGACTCACTGCTCACAGTCACTCATGCCCTCATCACCTCGAGGTTCGACTACTGTAACGCTCTCTACATGGGGCTAACTTTGAAAAGTGTTCAGAAACTTCAGATCGTGCAGAATGCAGCTGCGAGAGCAATCATGGGCTTCCCTAGGTATGCTCATGTTACACCAACACTCCGCACTCTGCATTGGTTGCCGATCAGTTTCCGGTCACAATTCAAAGTGTTGGTTACTATAAAGCCCTTCATGGCCTTGGACCAGAGTATCTCCGGGACCGCCTTCCATAGTTCCCTCTAAGCTGAGCAGTGAGCAATTGCTCACTTAAAAATCATCATCAACTCAGAGTTTTCCAAACCTGCCCAGAAACCGAGAGGGAAAGAGTGAGAGGGAAGGAGAGAGAGAGGAAGAGAGAGAAACAGATAGAAAAAAGAGAGGAAGGAAAAGAGAAAAGAAAAAGAATGGGAGTAAGGAAGAGAGAAAGAAAATCAAAATCTAGTTTGAAACTAGCTCAACTATTTAAGTGGCATTTTGATATTGATAGAGTTGCCCTATTATGAGCTCACTGTTATAGACACACAGTATTTATTTATTTATTTATTTATTTCTGTGCCGCCCAGTCCCGAAGGGACTGCCGCTCAGACACTATAATTTTCCGCCCACCCCAAAAAAAAATTAGAGGGAACACTGCCGCCTTCTGCCGCACAAATCCCAGCGACTGGTTAGGTCCCACAGAGTTGGCCTTCTCCGGGTCCCGTCGACTAAACAATGTTGTTTGGCGGGACCCAGGGGAAGAGCCTTCTCTGTGGCGGCCCCGACCCTCTGGAACCAGCTCCCCCCAGAGATTAGAACTGCCCCCACCCTCCTTGCCTTTCACAAACTCCTTAAAATCCACCTCTGCCGTCAGGCATGGGGGAATTGAGACATCTCCCCGGGCCTATACAGTTTATGCATGGTATTGTTGTGTGTATGTTTGCTTTTAATAATGGGGTTTTTAGTGTTGTTTAAATTATTAGATTTGTTGTACATTGTTTTGTTGTTGCTGTGAGTCGCCCCAAGTCTACGGAGAGGGGCGTCATACAAATCTAATAAAATAAATAAATAAATAAATTTGGCAGTTCAAATCTCGCCAGGCTCAAGGTTGACTCAGCCTCTGAGGTGGGTAAAATGAGGATCCAGATTCTTGGGAGGCAAAATACTTAGAGAGGGCTGTAAAGCAGTATATAAATCTGAAGTGTTATTGATATCTCTGGTCTTTCTGCCTTCCTAGCCCAATAGTGGCCCCAAAGAGGACCAGTTAGAGAAACAGATCATGGAGAAAGCCTATTTAGGCAGCTGCTAAGAGCTGATACCATCTTAATGGCACTTAATCATCATAGTTATCACCGGCTACAGGAAATGTTTGGAAGATATTCTGCTATAAAAGGCATTTTACAGTAGTGACTGGAAAGACACAAAAGTTTCAACATCCACAACATTCAGTTTTCTTATTTTGAATCTATAGCCAATGGCACGACTATGGCAAGCATTCAGATTTACAGAAAGATGTATTTCCCTTTGAAGTATACCACGGTTGTGTCAGCTTTTGTTCACTCAGGGATCCACTGAAACACACACGATTGGGCTAGGAATGCTGAAACTTTGCCCAGAACTGCGAATGCTGTTCATCCTTTATGAAAAGTTGCACTTGCAGTTTTTTTATCCATTATACTTTTGGAATCTGTAATGGCCTTTGAAATATCCTCTTCTCTAAATCCTTACTCATCACTGTGCTTGTGCCTTTTCTCCATTGAAGAAAACATTTACTTTAAAATTAGTAATTATGACTAACAGATGGCTCCTTATCTTGGCCCAGGGAAGGTAACAAAGCCGTTTGCATTTTATTGCAATTAATCAGTGCTGACATACTATCATGTTTTCTACTGGAAACACTTCAGGCTTGATTAGAGGAAAACATACTGCTTGGAGAGACGAGTGCCGATGGAAAAAGAATTTTCTATCTCCTCACTGAGCATCTAATCACCATGGAAGCTCTCAAGGGTTCTTCACATTATAATGTGGCATGGAAGATTTCATAGATATTTCACCCATTCAGCTACGTTGTTAAATTACCAAATGTAATTAGTGCCATCAAATACGTACATTTCTATAGAAATTCTGACAACAGGAGCTATTTATCCCAGTGCAATCCAACCCATTATTTCCTTTACAGCTGCTTATGTTGATTTTTCAAAAATTAATAATAGTATTTTGAATGTGAACTATTCACAACTGGAGACATCGGATGCCAATTTACCCCTAGTGTGCCACTTTCTATATTTTTTAAAATACACATGCAGTTATTAGTAACATTTTTGCTGGAAGGGTTGTTCTCATTGGTATATTAGTTTTAAAAGTATTCTTGTTAACTTCTCATATCCTCCAAAACACCTACATTAAATAGAATTAAAATTAAAATGAATAATACTCCAGCAACCTCATGAAAATTATCCTTCCAAATCACTTTAAAAAGAAATGCTACCCTGTTTCTTCCAAAATAAGACATCGCCTGATAATAAGACCAATTGGTCTTCTGAATGCATGGCAATAAGGCCAAGGGCTTATTTCAGGGTTCAATTTTTTTAAAAAAAATACAGGGTCTTATTTTCAGGGAAACATGGATATAATCAAATCAACACAGGCATAAGAAGTCTTTATGCCGAGCCTGGGACATTGTCTGCTTAAATTGACTTCATCCTTACATACAATATCCTCATCTAGTTGTGATGCAATCAGTAATTTCTCCTAGGTTTAAACAGCAGAACCCAATACCCATCAAGGTCCTGAATGACATATCATACAGAAACTACAGTATTTCCTCAAAAATAAAACCAGTTCTTACATTATTTTTTGCTCCAAAAGACACATTGGGGCATATTTCATGTGATCAAAATTTAGATACTTGGCAAATGATTCATATTTATGACTGTTGCTATGTCCCAAGGTCATGTAATCATCTTTTTGCAAACTCCTGACAAGCAACGTGAATGGGCAAGCCAGATTCACTTAAGAACCAAATTAAGTTATTAGCTTCAGGGATTCACTTAACAACTCTGGCAAGATAGGTTGTAAAATGGGGCAAAACTCACTTAGCAAATATCTCACTTAGCAACAGAAATTAGGCGTTGAACTCTTACCTGAACACCTCTTCTCGTACGTTGAGCGGGCACAGCAATCACGTGGGTTGCTCACTGTCCAATCCGCTTAGGACCGAGCCTTGTCTTTTAAAAGATTGCTGGATCCGCCCCTTCACAGAATTCGTGAATCCGTAGACTTTGGCTCGATAGTGATGGCTTAAAAGGTGCTCTACTCTCATGAATAAGGATAAAGTTTAGAAACACAAGCAAGTAGTCAGAAAGACATAGTGGTGGCCATGGCTTTCTGGAATCAACTCCCCCCAGAGATTAGGACTGCCCCTACCCTCCTTGCCTTCCGAAAGCTCCTGAAGACCCAATGTCATCAGGTATGGGGAAATTAATATGCCCCCAGCTTCCACGGTTTTATGTATGGTTAGGTTGTGTGATTGTTTTCTTTTTATAATAATGGGTTTTAAATTGCTTTTTATCATTAGATTTGTACATGTTGTATTATTGTTGTGAGCCGCTCTGAGTCCTCAGAGAGGGGCGGCATACAAATCTAATAAATTATTATAAATTATTATTATTATAGAGAGGGAAGTGACTGCTGTACCCGCTCAGTGTACGAGAAGAGGCGTTCAGGTAAGAATTCAATGCCTATTTTCCATACTGAAGGAGCAGGTCCAGCAGCCAAGAGATGTGTTCCTAGGGAGGGATTAGTTTAGATATCGTGAGGAATAACAGATTGGAGGACTCTCCTGCCAAAGGCAGCATCTGCTGAAGGCATAAGTGTCAATTTTATAATGGCATATAAAAGAGTTAGGGGAGGCCCAAGTGGCCACCTTCCAGACCTCTTCCAATGGGGCTTTTGTGGCTGCGCTCCTTGTAGAATGTGCAGTAATGCCTCTTGGAACATTGAGGGAAGCTGATTCGTACACTTTTGCAATTGTGCCTCGTATCCAACGGCCCAACACAGTCAACGAGATTTGGATTCTAGGGATCTGGGGTGATATGCCACAAATAAGGCTTCAGACCTACAAAAGGTCTTAGTCCGTTGGATATAGATATGTAGCGCTCCTGTGAGGTCTAACGTGTGCCATTTGATAGAGGGATGATGGTTCGGGCTTGAGCCGAAGGAAGGTAAGACTATGTTTTGGGATCTGTGGAACATGGAACTTACTTTTGGTAGAAATGTAGGGTCCAGGCAGAGGACTACTGGTATAGATCCTGGTGGATGGAGAGTGCCTCCAGTTCAGAAAAGTGTCCGAAGTGATTGCCACAAGGAAGGCTACCTTAAACGACAGGTGCCAGAAGGAAGCCGATGTTAACGGTCCATATAGAGCGTGCGTAAGAGAATTCAGAACCTGAGGTAAGTCCCAGGTGGGGTATCTGTTGACTCCGCAGTAGGGAAAAACAAAAATTAAACCTCCCAGCTGGGTTTACTGGTAAATACGTCCGCCGGCGGCACAGGCGAGGCAATTGCGCAATCCGCGATTAAAACCGCGCCATGGCTTCTCCAGGTAAAGCCGAGCCCAGGGGGGCTGGCTCGAAAACCAATGTTTTCTGAATGAAAGGATAGGAGCAATGAAGAAAACTAATTTTCTTATCTGTTAAATTGCAGGGTAAGACGAAGAAGGGAAGGTGTTTTGAGAGGAGCTGAGCCACCACTCATCCTGCCGGTAGGAGGAACGAGCAAATTCTGGGAAGGGGCGGATCCAGCAATCTTTTAAAAGACAAGGCTCGGTCCTAAGCGGATTGGACAGAGAGCAACCCATGTGACTGGTGGACCCACTCCTTCAGTACGGAAAATTGTCAAGGGCTACCTGTAAAAGTATTGCTCCACCCATATAATGGAGCTATTAAAACTGCCACTGGCAGACCACTGGATTTTATTAAACTGGAAGTTCAAAACCAGATTTGAACTAGCAATAAACATCTGGTCAAAGCAATACTTTATTCATGTAATAAGCATGTGTAGTTTTTGCATTTGGTTATTAGTGGAATGGAGATAAGAGCATAACACAGGGACTTCACTATCATCCATTCCCTCGGGATCCCAAATTAGCTTCCCTTGCATTGAGGAAACTGAGTATCACCATCAGTCACAAACAAAATGATACTTTTCTGACTTCATTTGTTGAGGCAGCACTGGATGACTAACAGGCGCATCTTTTATTTATGTTGCGTTTCTTCTGTCCTGAGATTTATCATCAAGTTATTGCATTGGGCACCTGGGTTGTTGCCATGGTAAATAGAAAAAATAATAAAAAGCCCTTTCTCAGTCCTCTCCAACCAGACATAGAGTGACTGAAGAGAAATGAGGAGATTGTGCAACCACCTCTTGTAGGATGTGCAGAAATGGTTTGTTTCTTGCAAACCTTCACAAAGCATAAAGGCAATGAAATTCTGTGCCTGGATATCTCTATGTTGGAGAAAGTGTTGTCAAACACTCAAATATACCAAGAGTCTAAAGCTGGAGTCTCCAACCTTGGCAACTTTAAGACTTGTGGACTTCAACTTCCAGAGTTCCTCAGCCAGCTTTGGGTGGAGTGGGGTGGGATGGAACGGAACAGAATATTATTTATTGGCCAAATGTGATTAGACACATAAGAAATTTGTGTCCTGTGCATAAGTTCTCAGTGTACATAAAAGCAACAAAGTGATCAATCATAAGATACAACCAACTAAGCAATAATAATACGTAATAGGATAACAATAGGTAATAAGAAAGATAAGAAGATAATAATACTACAGGCCTTCTACCTGGTTAGATGTCCTTTGACATAAATCAATGCTGTAGGAATTAGGTATTTAAAGAGATGGATGGCATGGGGGGGGATGTCCTTGTGTTTAGTGGTTTTGACATCCAATGCCCTATAGCGGATCTACAAGGGGCAGTTGCACAATCTCCTCAACTGTTTCAGTTACTGCAACAGCAGAGATCCTTCTCTGTGTCTGACTGGAGAGGGCTGAGAAACAAGCCTTTTTATTATTTCTCTACTCATTTTTGTATTTTTTGTTAAGGGGATAAAAAGTGTATAATGAAGATATACAACTGAGTTACCTTATTGGACAACATTTTTAAAAAAGAAATGGATAACATTTGCTGAAGTAAAAGGTTTTCAGTAAAGTTTGCACTTGCTTTCACAACTTTTATTCCTGTCATACTGCTTGCAAAGAACTGTAATATGAATTAACTGAAAATCAACTCAAATCTAGATATTTTTTTTCTTGACTCAAGTACACTACTCTAGTCCTTGAAGGTTACTGATTTTAAGTGGATTTGTTCCATCCTTCAAATAATGCATCCCTTCATTCTTAGATATATTACATTACATACAAACAAATGAATAATTAGTCAAGGAACCTTTAGGACTTGATATTCCGTATCTGAATACAATCTGCCAATGCTTTATAAAGACTGTTTATATCTTCCTGAATACAGATAGCCTCAGCAGCTGTCATGGTTTGAAGCAACTTGTCTCCCATAAAAGACTATGGCAATAAATGATTTGATATACATTTATTAAATTAGATAGAATGGGAAATAAGTTGTATAATGCAAACAGCTGAATATGAATAAGAGTAATAAAGAAATGTTTTCAGAATTACAGCAAAACACCCTCAGTACAGCATTATAGGTCAGCCAACACAGGCAATAATATCTAGAAAGGGAAACGCTTAGAATCATCAGCACATAGTCAGACAGAATTGAATAAGAGGTGGCAAGCATCTAGCTAGGCAAAATGTTCTTGAATTTAACTAGTCTGGAATTCTTGGTGAGTTTAAAGCTACTGTCAATGCACATCAGACTTTTAACACAGCTTCTGGGCTGTGAAGAAATGCTGTGGATTGTGTAACAAAATGCTGTCACAAAGAACATAATGAAAAATGCAAGGAAGAGTTGTATGCCGCCTAGCATCTTCTTTAAACAGGTGCATTTCAGCTCTATACCTCAGAAATCTGTATCTCCACTTTGCAAATTTCACTGAAATCCATGGGAAGCATTTCCAACTTTGTTTATAGATTCAACGTACATCCAGGAATGAACACAAAAACATGGCTGTAATTGTAGCAATGCTTGCATCCTACTCTTTTGAGAATGGACTACTCTGTCATCGGAAAGCTTTCCATCCAGCAGAGCTTCCCAAATGGCTGAATGGCAAAGTGAGAGCCAAGGTCTTTGCCGGTTTCCTTCCCCTTAACCTCCAGATCCTTTACCACTTCCAAATAAGTACTCTGGAAAAATGAGAGGATTTCTTCTAAAAATATCCTTGTCAGTGGAAAAATGCCAATCAGATTTTGGTGAATAGCCCTATTTAGCAAGAAACCCAAACAACCCATTGGATCTATCTGAATGCAGATTTATTTCATTTCAAAAAGAGCAAGAATACAATTCATTTACATGCCCTTTAAAATCTTCCTCACTGTCTATCTCTGAGTAAGCTTAAACATCTAGAAAAGGTTTAAACTTTCTTTGAATTTTAAATTGTGTTATGAAGACTTCAGAAATTTATCTGGACCTGCACTGTGCACACAATAAAAAAAGCAGCAGTCCTCGAGGCTCTATAAATATCCAGAAGCCAACTATCTGTACAGAAATGCATCTCAAAATGCAAACACAAGACTTTAGAAGGTACATGAAGTAACTGTGCCAAAGCTTCAGCTACTTCATGGCTTGCCACATCCTGATCCCAAAAGACACTTCATTCACAAGTGAAGCATCACTGAAAAATCTACAGTCATATTATGCAGCTCGCGTTATTCCACTGGGATAGTACTATGGTATATTTCAGATTTTTGGCTCCTTGCTTCTGATTAAAAAAATATTTTAAGGGTCTTAGTTAAACAAAATCACAAGAATTCACCAATGTATTACTGATACATGACTGACATTAACAGTAACATTAATCTGACAGTACTGCAAACTATGGCGCAAGAAACACAGTTGATTTTTAGATGGACACATACCTCTTCTGGAGCTTCTGAAAATCATTTATTTCATGTAAAAAGCAACAGAAGAGGAAATGATTGATTTAGCATTCAGAAATTCTAATCCATTAAACTTATGAGAGTAAAATAGCTAGAATTTAAACAAAGCAATAAATGGATCTGATACGGTATTTAAAATTATTTTCTCAATATATTTTAACAATTAAAAAAATAAATATTTTAACTATAGCTAGCTCTGCCAGGAGTTTCATGATGATACAATAAAGCATTTCTAATAGATCTTTTCTATTAGAGAAAAAAGTGGGAAATAATGAGGTTTTTCTTCTTTCAAAGCAATAAAAACCATGATCACCGTGATGCCTTATTGTCTTCAAACACTTTAGGAAATAAAAAATAATCTGGCAATTATAGACAGCATTTAAAAATGTTTAAAACAATAAAAAACTCAAAAAAAGCAAATGTGTCTATTAAAGTGCATTGTTTCACTTTTTCCAACTTTAAACAAATATAAACTTTGTTACCTCCAACAGATCTACAGTTCTAATAGAAAATTATTATGTACAGCTTCTGTATATTGGGATTGTACTCTAAATGTGGCATGTCTTCATTTGTGGCAATGAACTTTTTTCATGTTTCACAGAATTAAAGTTACCGTAATTGGAATCTTATGAAACCTTACAACAGTGAATATCTCACTGAAATGTTATACCTTAAAATGAATTGTCAAAAGGTTAAAAAAAAGGGCAAATTTCATCCATACAAGGTATGTTTCTTTTCAAAGCATTATTGTTTATCACAAGGAAATATATTACATTAGGAATGCTAAATTTATAATGGTATAACATTCCACTGCTTCAATTTTATGAGTTTCTCAAAAATATAGGAGCAAACAATTATAAAAACACATCAGGAAAATTTCTGTCTCCTTCTGGCATACAGAGTAGTCCTACAAGTAGTCCTCAGGTTACCATGGCAATTGTGCCATTATGCAATATGGCCATAAAATGTGACACATGTGACCGCATCACTTAGCAACAGTAATTCCAGCTGGTAAGCAAGGACCTCACATGGCCATAATATGGAAAGAGGCATCCCAAGCAAGCAAGTAAAGGGCAAAAGCTATGGGCAGGCTGGTGGGCACTACAGAAGACAGGCAGGCAAATGCTCTGGGCAGGTACTATTGAATGCAGGTGGGCAGGTGCTGTGGGAGACAGAGTATAAGATCTTCCTGCGCCCACGGGCTCCTTAGGAGAAAAGGTGGTGGCGGCAGAAACTATTTGCAAGAGGAACTTGTGATTTCCTGCCAGTTTCCCCAGATTTTGTTTCTGGGAAGCTGGTGATGACACAGAATGCTGCAACAGCCACAACTTCAAGTACCCATCGTAAGTCCCCCTTCATTCAACTGTCATAATTTTGAATGGTTGCTGAAGAAATGCCCGTAACCTAAGAGCTACCTGTATGTTTCTGTATCTTGCAAAATGATGAACTTACTGATTGTAAGTTCAAAAGCACAGCAGCACTTCATGAAGCAAATTAAAAATTATAAATACATTTCATTGGTGCCCAATTAGTAGATTGAAAAGTGATCTCTCGTTAGTAAAATTGTGAAAGTTGCAACAAACTAGTATCTTGAAACAAATAATAGTATCTCTATAGTAGGAAGTATTACAAATTGTCTTAATGTTCAAATATCACTACACAAGCCAAAGGGATTGCTTGAGAGACAAGATTGCTTTTAATAAAAGCATTTTATAGAACAGCGGTCTCCCTCACCCCAAAACTGATACTCACCCTACTCCTGGACTTCCAAACGCATTATGCATACAAGTGGAGAAGGAACTTTGTTGGTTTTGGAAAGCAAACCAAAAGAGAGGGGAGGGGAATTGGCAGAGGTATTTCAACACTACCTTTTATCAGAAATGCGGACAGGGTAGAAGTAAAAGCTATAAAATGGCTGAGGTTTCTGTAAGGTTATCAGTAAAAACCAATATTCCAATGACCACCCCTGACAAAAATGGATCACAGCCTCTCAGATAGTTTGCTTTCTTGGGCATTTTTTTTCCTAACTAAATTCCTGGCTTGGCAAATCAAAATTAAAAGTAACAACGATGAAGAGCAGTATGAGAATGATCTAAGCCTCTTCTGCCATTTGAAGCAAGGAATTGATAGCAGCATCCTTGTTCCCCCTCTGAGCTTCTAGTACTGAACGGATTACTTCTCTGTCCATGTTGGGGAACATGTCCTGGATGGATTTTAGATCCTCTTCATTACATACATGTTGAGGGTTGATTGGAGGTGGTGGAACTGCTACAGGTACCATGCCTGGATTACAAACAGCAGGCATCCCTGGAAAAAGACAAGAGAATGGAGACTGATTGGAAAATACCAAATCTTAATGAATTAAAATGTGTTGCAGTGTGTACAATCTCCCCTTTAAAAAATTCAGTTAATTCCAGACATATAAATAAAAAGCATTTAAGCAGGTACAATAAAACACCAGGTACAATTCTGGATCATTAAGGTTGTATGAAAGATGTTGGTGAACATTGGAAGTGATAAGAGTCACAGAATATAATAATCAGTGAAAGCTGTTCTCCTAGTACATCATGAAACAAGTAACTTACCATCATCCACAGCAATTAACCAAAATCAAATTGGTTTAAATCCCTAACATCTTTATAATAATACATCTTCTTGCTGGTATCCAAATAATCATTATATTTGTTGATCATCAGTAATCTGAAACTCCACTGCTTTATAGTGCATATAAATGATATTTATAAGACACCTTCTAAAAATGAAGCTAGTACTATAGAATGTTGTGTTGTCATGTTAAACAAAATACCGGTAATGTCTTTTACTGGTATTATTTCTATTAGTAAAAATCCTGATTTTGTGAATTTTATTGACTAACAGGTTAAATAGTTAAATTTAGTTTTCTTAACTAATGATTTAAATGATGACCAATACTTTTACAAGTCAGACAGATGTAGGAAACTGGATTCTCACTCTGCTTATGACTAATTAGAATCCATTCTTACATGGAATACTGGGACATTTAAAAGGGTGGGAATTTCCACGAATTAAAACAATTAGCTTGGTGCTACAATCCTAAACAACCATTTAGCTTTGTGATATGGTCATATTTAAATATGAAAAACCACCACTGAAAATAAAATATACTGCTCAAAAGAATAAAGAGAACACTCAAATAACACATCCTAGATCTGAATGAATGAAATATTCTAATTGAATACAGTAATACCTCGTCTTACGAACCTAATTGGTTCCGGAAGTAGGTTCGTAAGGCGAAAAGTTCGTAAGACGAAACATTGTTTCCCATAGGAAACAATGTAAAAGCGATTAATGCGTGCAAAAAGAAAAAAAATCGCAAAATGGCGCTCCGCTGGGCGCCGCCGCCCGACTGTCACCTTTTAAAACAGCCAGGGGGCTTCTCGGCGTTCTCCCGAACCCGAACTTTTCGAGTTCGGGTTCGGGAGGCCGCCGAGAAGCGCCACTGCCCGGCTGTCACCTTGTGAAACAGCTGGGGGGCTTCTCGGAGTTCTCCTGTACGCCGAACTCGGAAGTTCGGGTTTGGGTTCGGGAGGCCGCCGAGAAGCGCCCAGCTGTTTTAGAAGGTTACAGCTGGGCGGCGGCGCTCGGTGGAGCACCATTTTCGGCTGATCTGGAGGCTGGAAAGGAGGTGGGGAATCCCAATAGGGAATTCCATGGGGGGAGCTTTGACGTCACAAAGACCATACTATACCTTGTCAGGCAAGGTATACACTCTTCTGTTTTAAGTACTTAATATGGTTAAGACAGAACAAAGAAGTGCTGATCCTTTAAAATGGTTGCCAACTTCTCAAGGCAATTAGCCAGGACTTCCCTGAATCCCATGTCCTGCAATAATACTTTCTGGGTATCAGTCCTGCTTTGCAGTAGTGAAAAGATAAAAAAAGAAAATTGACTATTTCCAATTATTTTTAGATTGAATCAAAGAAACTGGCAAAGGAAACAAGAATCTGACAAGAATAGGGGAAGAACGGAAAATATATAAATATAAGACGCCATACAGAACAATAAACAACTAGTAGGAATTGTTATTTTGTCTTTGGAAAAATAATGAATAAACCAAACTTTGCTATTAAGAAAAGCCCTCAGTCCAGCTGGTTTCTCACTATTGAAAGGTTAATCAGTAATGAAAATAGAAACAGAGAATATTAATCATTTCAACTTCTGAATTAAAGCTATAATTAGATTTAGACACCCACGATAATGGTAAGTTGTTCACAACTTTAAGAAAATAACTTAATATAAAGAAGAGATGGCATTACAACATTGTATTGTGCACTTATTATCTTGTTTTTATATTTGAGGGATACCTCTAATACTGAAAGTTATTAGATTTTCTGATAAGTATCAAATTGATGGAGTGGGAGTGAAAAAAACAACTTAGTCCACAGAAACCTAACTTGCAGAAGTTGTCCCCACAATATTGAAATTAGCAATGTGGGTAGTAGTTCAGATTGTTACAAACCATAATCCAATGTTATTCTGTGTACATTTACTGTAGTGCATTCAGCATACTGCTATGCATGCTGTTTTGCAGCATATATCAAATATCAAAAAATCTCAAATAAGTACACAATTATAAAGCACCTCAAAAAAGCAACCTCCAGAGACACATTTTTTTAGAAAATCATAACTAATTTTCAGATTTACTCTGCCACTAACATTGTTTTTAAAAATGCCAACTCATCTTGTGCCTCTTTTCAGTTCAATAATACCTTCATTCAAGTAACTTAATTCTGAAAATCAATATTGCCAATTAATACAAACTAACATTAAAATGTGTTTTACATCAAAACAGACACTTCAATCATTTGCCAAATTGCTTTTTGAATTTAAATAGGTTAGGTTAGGTTAGGTTTATTGGATTTATATGCCGCCCCTCTCCGCAAACTCGGGGCGGCATATAAATCCAATAAACCTAACCTAAGCAAGTGCAGTACAGAATAAGCAAGTGCAGTACAGAATAATCAATAAAGCATTGAAAACAGAATTGTCCATAGTCCATTATTTTCCATTTTAAAAGTGCTCTTCAAAATTTATAAAATTAATTTGGCAAGTGCATCAGCTTTGCTAAAGTGAGAAGCGTATAGATATAAGCAATGGCATTTAAATGAAATGAAAACGTAAAAAATGGCAATGGGTTTGATAATGCATGATATTTTTACAAAGCAATACAGTATAAAAAATAAATCAATTCATATTATGCAGAAAACATTACAAAATTTAAAGACAATATTCTAATACAGTCAAGTGCCTTTATATTCTGATTATCTTGTGACAACTTTTGATCCCATAGGAAAAATACAATATTTTATTTGTGAAATATTTTCAAATGTATCGAAGAGGAAGAGAACTTTCCAAGCTTCATTATTAGCTTTATATCTGATTCAATGCTGTATTTGTTGTTTTCTTGGGGGAGGGTTCCCCTGCCCAAACTAAAGATTATGATGAATATTTAAAGCATATCATAACCAGAGAAGGATTGTACTATTTTGCTTTTCTTGTTGTCTTCTCTTTTTTTTTTTTGCATTTCTTTTTTAGCCTGACTATTCTCAAATTCGGAGGACTGAGCATTTTATTTAATCTAGCAAAGAGCATTTCCTCAAGACGCTTGACTGAACATTTTATGCTGTAGTAAGGATGTCACAATACAGTACTGACTTTTTAATGATGAATTTAATACTATGTTGCAAGAGAGACAGTGGAAATGCAGCTCATTTTTATTCCTTCCTATTTTTGTAACTTGTAAAACATACTAGTTACAAAAATAGAACTCTTTGGGGGCGGGGGAGGGTGCAGAGGAATCTAACAGGTTCCAGATTCCCATAGTAGTGTCTTGGAGTAAAGAGGCTTAAATGTAAGCATATTTGGGGTAAAATAAAGCAAATGATCATATTACTATTTGAAACTTTTTTTCTCCCAATTAGACTCTATTTATTTAAATTTAAAGGCTGCCCAACTCCAAACAACTGATAATGACAAGACAGAAAAAACAATAAATTCTGAATGTCTGGGCCAACATAATATCCAGACATCCAAACCCCACCTCAGATAAAAGTGCCAAGGGGTTCCTCAGCTACTCTCCAAGCCTGGGAGCAGAACTAAATTTGAAGAATTTAAAATGTTAAATTGAAGAACCTGGACTATGTCCACTTTACCCATTCTTACTTAGCGGACAGAAAGAAACCTTTAAAGATAGATAACCAGATCCTATACCATGAATAACTTTACAGGTGAAAATCAGAACTGTGAGTTACACCTATAAGACAACTGGCAAGCAGTACAGCTCACAAAACAGAAATAACACAGAGACATATTGTAATATGCCCATCACTGCCCCCGTGGACCAACTGTATATTTAAGTATCTATATTTAAGCAATGGCTCTCTCTGCACACACACATACACACACATTAAAATAAACCTTGAAGTTGTACAGCTCATCAGAAAACACCACAATGGAACTGTTTATTAAGGTAATTAATTGAGAACCTAACAAAACAAAAACTTACTTCAAGTTAAGTCTACCTCCAAGTTTTAGAATGCTTTTGGGTAACACAATGTTACTTCACCACATTCAAATATCCTGAACGAGTGTTTCCAGGAGTCGCCAAACCCTGGGCTGCACAAGCAGCGGATAAGCGCGGAAAACTGCATTTGGAAAAGTGGAGCATACACACGTGCAAACATCTCCTCTGCCCCTGCCTCCGCCAGTCCGCAGAGCTGAAAAGGCTGGGGACCACTGCTATATACAACACAAAGCATATTTATGCTTCAGTTCTCACTTTGCTATATCAACTTTGGAAGAAGTTGCTATATCAACTTTGTGCACTAAAATGACAGGGTCACTTTTTGGGGAGTAAAGGGTATAGAAAAAAGGCACATTATTTCCAACTATTTTTTTTTAAGTGTTAACAAAATACATAACTAAGCAAATTCCTTTCTCTGAAAGTATGAAAAAAAATTAAAATTCAGGAACTAACTTCCAGAATGTTTGCCCAGTAAAAGGAGTGTTGCTCATTTTTATTTCTAATTTTAATGACTATTCTAAATGCTGGGCTTTTTCCAGGCTCCAAATAAAAGAGATTCATTTTTAATATTACTTATTTGCAATGATTCAAGAATTCAGGGTGCTTTAATTGGGTTGGTTATTAATGTATATTGTCCAGCTCTGCCAGTCAAGTATCAAGAACAGTTCCATCCTCAATGCCCAGAAAAGAAAAAGTAAGGCAAAAACAATAGAGACTTAATCATTTGCTGAAATACAAATAATGGTAAGTCCTAATTGACAAATTGCCTTGATGAAACTGTATTGGGAATCTGTATTCAGAGGCAATTCTGCATGGTTGATATCAAATCCAAAAATTAGTACTGCTCATGTTTTGAGGGCATATTAAAATTCATGTGTGTGCTGTGTGTTGTTTTTGGGGTTCTATTGTATTCTGCACATCTTCCGTGCTGCTGCTGCTGCTGCTGTTCATAGACTATGCTGAAATGAAATCATGCTGTATGTTGGATGTTTATTCAACTGGCGTCATTAGATTCTCCCCGGCTGATTAATGTATAGTGGCTTTGTTGACTGAATTGATATGTATGTATTTTAATTGGTTCTTTAGTTTTCAGATGTAACTTTTAGTTTTAATTATTTGGATTTTGATGTATATTGTCTTTTTATATGCTGTAAGCCGCCCCAGTCCTTGGAGAGGGGTGACATATAAATCCAATAAACGTAAACTTGTGCAGCTATTTGTATAAAAATCCTTTAAAAAGTATTGTTTCCATTCTTATCTATGACTATTTGTAAAAAAAATGTTTTAGAAAAGTCACAGTTTTGATGATAGGATAACAAGCAATTCTATCAATCTCGCTTGGTGGTCTTAAAGTCATAAGTAAAGGAGTAAGAGGCTTTTTTCAAATCCTTATTGTTCCCTGTAACTAAACTCTGGAAATGCTTCAAGCATTAAATATATCCCATGTTTTGTTTTGTTGAAACACAGCCAACTTCATTGGAATATTATGACACAGCCTTATTTTTCTCAAATTTGAAACAACTTGTTCCATCATCCCTATATTGTCTTCTGACAGCCACCTTTTTCTGCTCTAAGAAAAAAAACAATTCTCTCTTCATCCCTTTAATCTTTCACTCTTCCTAATCTCAGTACAATCTGGCCAAACTAATGAAAGATGAGAAGGCATATACTTCTAGTGATAATACAGAAGTTGGTACTATATCTTCTGATCTGCTAATATAATGATTATTAAGTGTATTTATTTAAATGAATTAGATATATTCATTTAAATAATAAAGTATTTGTATTAAAGATGAATACATTATAATTAAGTTAAGATTTGTAGTTGTTAAATAATCTTTCTCGAGTAACCACTACTTTATTTCCATATAGCTATGGTTCTATTACCTACTAAAAATGGAATGTGTTAACTAATGAGATTACGTATTGTGACATCCTCCTGCAATGTTCTGCATTCCAACATAAAGCATACCATACAAATAAAAATCAACTTATACAATATCATGCAGAATTCTTGTTAGATGGGATGGAATGCAAAAAGAATTAAGACAACTTACCCAGAGCAAAATATTCAAGCCCTAAGGACGGATGAAGTGAGGGAAAAGAATAAGACATGGAAAGCAGATATTACTCTGTGTTATATGAGAAATACCTTTGTAGGAAGAAAGCTGGAAAAAACCTCCGACAGCTACCCTTCAGATATTAAATTTTAGGATTTTGCTCCTCAAACAGCAGAACCTATTATACAAAATCTTCTCAGTATTTAGTCCTTCTTGAAAAACTGTGACTCCAAGCAGGACACAATAAAAACAAAATCCCAATGGACCCCATGAGAATAACCAGAAATATTCTATCTTGCAGGATGAACTCATCTAACATCCCGGCCTCAATGCCCCAGGGATCATCCAGTCTTCAAAGACTTTCAAAAGGCTAACAGGGCCAGAACTAGTCAAATCTTTCTGGGTGGGGCAAGACCTTTCAATGGGGCAGATGCTGTAACAGAGAAGGCATGCCTCAGGTACAGGTTTTTTTTTTCAAGGACAGGACATGAAGAATTTCCACTCCTACATGGGGCATGCAGGGAAAAAAAATAGACAAGCAGTTCTGCGAAGATACTGCTTATGATCAATGAAGGACTTTCTATGTGATAACTGCACCTTCAATTGTACAGAGGGCTAGTGAACCAGTGCACTTTATAAATAGAAGAGTTGCATTGGTAAAACAAGGACATGAGTAACAAGTAAGTACAACTGCCATAGACGTTTTGCAGAGGGTCTCTTACTCCTGGCTGCTGCCTGTTCTTTGAACCCCCCAAATCACATACTGGATCTGAGCAGGGGTGTGCAATCTCCCTCCCACCTATTCTAAAAATGGAAAATTCCAGTTCTCAGTCAAAGCGACTCAAAACCCACAGCCACTTGATTTTGCCAGAGTTGAGCAAAAATCTGTTCTTTCCAATTCAGGTATCTACACCAGGAAATGGTGGCAGAACAGCATTATTTGGATGGGAAGGAGCAGAGATATACTTTCCTAGAGATTTCATGTAGATGTAAAAAAAAAACTTAGAGCCTTGAAGCACACCCTAAAGCATGGGCCTAGGACAGTGATGGCGAATCACAGGTGGCACGTGGAGCCATATATGCTAGCACACAAGCCATTACCCTAGCTCAGCTCCAATGTGCATGTGTACGCCGACCAACTGATTTTCGGCTGACCCGGAGGCTCTGGGAGGGCATTTTCGGCTTCCAGAGAGTGTCCGGGGGGATGGGAGAAGGCATTTTTGCCCTCCCTAGGCTCCAGAGAAGCCTCTGGAGCCTGGGGAGAGCAAAAAATGGGACTACTGAGTCCACCAGAGGATGAGAAATGGGTTGTTTCAGGCCTCCGGACGGGGGCATTTTCACCATCCCCAGGCATTGAATGTATGCATGTAGGCAACTCATACATGTGCGATAACATACAACATGCGCTTTTGCCATTTGAGGGGGGGAAAAGGTTTGCCATCACTGGCCTAGGATTAGATTGCTTACCACTTACCAAGAGCACATGGAACTTATCCCAGAGAAGGAGGGAAAACACAATAACATTTCCCTCCCAACTCCCTTAGCTTGTCCAGAAAGATACCAAGCCTGATGATACTGAAAGCTGGGAAAATATCAAGGAAGGCCGGGATGGATCCAATATCTGCCATCCAATCATCAACAAGAATACTATCTCAGGATTATCATTTGGCCAGAAACCAGACTAAAAGCAATCTAGATTATTCATGTCCTCTAAAATCCTTTTAAAGCTGCAAATCAATTACCTTTTTGATAACCTTCCTTAAAAAGAAAAAGTTGTAAACTGGAGGACAATTATTCAGTTCTGTTGAACCCCCGGCTAGGTTTTTTTTTAATGCAAGAGGCTGGAAGAACATTTTTAGTTCATTCTAGTCTGTTCTCTTGCATGTCTTCATTTTGTTGACTCATCCCATCCAACTTTCTTGTTCTAACTCAGAAATGTCTTATCAATTATAGTTTTTATTTTCAAGAGCTACAGAAGACTTATCCATTAAAAAAACTTATAGAAATAAGGCAAATATATTAATAATATGATTATATAAAGGTCATTGAAGCATTTATCTCAACATGGGTAAATTAATGCTGAGTGATGGACTGAAGAAGGGATTTGATCCCTATATGTATTCATCTAGAAATCTTCATGTATTCTGCATGAAATTCTAAAATACATTCAACTCTTTGATACAGCACTGTTGACATTAATTGATTGCTATTTGTATACTGAAGAGAACGTTTCATATATCTGACAAAGTTAACATGAATTCTAATAGCCAATGCCTCAAAAATTTGCTTTTTTGTACTATAAGATTTGCTAATTTCTAATTCAGGTGACTACTATATATCACTCCATTTATTAATTCATTCAATTTCTCTAATGCCCTCTTACAATAGTATAGAGTTAGAAATAATAAAATGCAATATAATTTCATCATCATAAAACACAATGAAATCTGTTTTTCTTTTAGGTTTCTCTCCATTTGCCTCAGATGGCTCCACTCAATTACCAACCCTACCTGAAATTTGCAAATTCATCTTGCTGGCATCTGATATAATATCCCACCCTTTCTTCCCTAGAATATCCCATCCTTCCTTCCCTAAAAATATCTAGGTTATTTTGAATAGAGTTGCAGCTAAAACTATGTACTAGAGAAGTGCATATCCTTGACCGCTTTTTCTGATACTTGGTAGTGTACAACCTGTGCTTGTACCAGCACTTAGTCAAATTCAGTTTTGGTCTTGTGTCATTGCCAATCTATATCTTTTCACTCTTATCTTCTGAAGTCCTTTAAGTAGATCAGTAAAACAGTTCAGAATCAGTTTTAAAAAGAGAGGCTTCAAAAGAGCAATCCTGTTCAATGCCTTGGTCATTTTGCTTTCCAACTAATTGTGTCACAAAATTGCCTGCTAAATCATGGGTGAGGAAGCCAGTCAGCGCGCTCTAACGCCAAGGTAATCACCACCCGGCTGGGAACTTCCGATGCCACACCGTCCCCTGAATGTCCATACAGCCATTTCCTGAAGCTCAGGGATCTCGCAGCTCCAAAGGCAGACCAGGGCAAGCCCTTGATGGTCAACGACGAATCAGGGGCGCAAATGAGCGTTGCGGCAGGAGCGGAAGCTTGACTGCCAAACGGGCAGATGGAAAAGCACTTTAGTCAATTAGTCTCTAAAATATGAGGCAAAACTCACAATGGAAAATAGTCACAAATTTCAAGAGAGAAAACCCAGTATTCAGGAAGGGAGAAAAGATAGTCAAGTCCATCCAGTTTGAGGACTGAGTCGAAGCTGCTAAAAATAACAGACTTGGTCCTCATTCTGAGTGGATGAAGACAACCCATCCTGAATGCTGGCTCCACCCACGATGGAGAAGAAAAGGAAAGCAGAAGTAATATCATTACCACAGTTAAGATTTCATTTCCTGATTGCTTCACTTCACAACCATGTTGCCAGTCCCCACCTCTGCCTGCTAAACAAGGAGTACCTATTTTCCATGCATAAACAATTGCATTATGGAATAATTGTGTTTCAAGTAGTTCATGCCAAAAGTGAAACACATTTGTTTTGGTCCATAGAATGGAGAAAATGGGTTGTTTATTCCAGGCAACAGTGGATCTGGTGATTTGGAGGGGGGAGGGGGAGAGAAAAGAATGGGAAAAAGCCAAGTCCATTAGAATCAGCATCTAATGGAGAGCAAGGAGAAAAGAGAGAAAGGAAGCTGCTGAGAAGACCGAGAGGATAAACAGACCAATGAGATATGAGAACTGGAACATTAGCTACAGCAACAGCAATGGAAAAGAGACAGCTGTTAGTATTAGTATGAGAATACATATCTCTTTTTTTTTTAAAAAAACATCAAATATTCCAAATTAACAGAGGCATTATGTAGGAAAAAGGATGGCAGAACCTGGAGCCTAGAATCCCTATGGAGCCATTAGAGACTTAAGGCCAACCCCCACCCCTGAGTACTGTTGACCCTTATCTAACTCTAAACAAGTGCCAACCATTAGTTGAGAAGATTTCTGTGCACAGGTTTTTAGCAATACATTATTTAAACTGAACCTTCACGTGTGGACATGGTCTTTTACACCTAATACAACACTTCTTTGTCTTTATATGCCTAATCAAAAGTTAGTAGAACATATTGCTTATTTGCAAAACATGCCATAAAAGTTCATTTTTAAAAAGTATTCATGTTGAGAAGAATCCGTGCATAGCAGCACTAGAAAAAGCAACGCCTGGGGGCAGGCAGGGTGAAACATCTTCTTGGGGAAAAGTCCCAAGATTACCTATAATAATAATGTTGCTGACATGGAAAAATAAATTGAATAAAGTAAATATGCTACTTGTGATAGTTTCAACAACAGACAGACATCTATTACAACTTAATATAGCACCAGCAATATTAAAAAGTAGTTTTATTATTACAAGACACTGAAATGCCTTAGGGCCTGTTGAACTATGTGAATGTAGAAGAACAAGACAGAAAAATGCAGTGCACTCTGCCTGCCCTAGCATTGCTATTTGGAACACACTATTATTAACTTATTATTAAAAACCAAACCTTAGGCCTTTTATATGTCTACCCTCCATGGGGAAAGGGGGGGAATTCTGAACTGTGGCCTGTCTCTATAAGGTAGTTAGTGATACCACAATTGCCATTTTTGCACAGTCATAATCATAACTTAAAACTCATTTATTTTATCTTGTCCAAAGCTCTGCAATAAATTTAAGAGGAGAGGCCAGTATTGAACTCCTTCCTCAGGCCTCCCATCTTAGAATATTTGGCAGAAGCTTTCAAATAACTGTATCTTTGCTTGTGGCTTGTTTTTTTTTACATCCAAAGAGCATATATTGAGCAATGGATTGGGATAGGGGAAAGCCGGTGAAGTTTCATTTGTCTAACACAGTGTTTTTCAGCCAGTGTGCCACGGCACACTAGTGTGCCGTCAGACATGGTCAGGTGTTCCGTGGGGAAATTAAACTATGGCCCGCGGAGGCCATTTATCCATTTGAATATAAACAATCCCCTCAATCTCTCCAGCTATCAGCGGCAGGAAAAGTGGAGGCACAGGGAACACTCACTGACCAATCACTTTCTAGGATTCATCCCAACTACTAGCGATGAACCAATAACAGACCGCCTCTCATCCACACCCAGGAAGGTCCCCGCTCAGGCTGCCACACACTTGTCATTGTGTGGCCGTGACGAGTAGTTGAAGCTGCTACTCCTCCCTGTGGCCCCGATTTCTAATCGTGGTTTAAAGCTAAAGTTTGCTGATCTTCCTTTGGACAGTTTTTGGTTATCTGTCACCAAGGAGTCCCCCATTCTGGCCAACAAAGATTGCTCCCGTTTTCAACCACATATCTATGTGAGCTGAGCTTGACTGCGATAAAAACTAAAAACAGAGAGAGATTGAGAACTGTTGAGAAAGAGCTTCATGTGTGTCTTTCTACCATTCCTGCGCTTTTGTGTTCATTGAAACAGGCCCAGGTTTCACACTAAGTGAGTATAAATAATAGTTAGAAACTAAATTATTAACTATATGTACAATATGTACTGTGTTAGAATGTCATTTTTAGTGGTGTGCCCCAGGATTTTGTAAATGTAAAAAATGTGCTGCGGCTCAAAAAAGGTTGAAAATCACTGGTCTAACACATACAGACCTTCTTCCTGAACAGCTTATTTTCTAACAACCAGTCAGATACTTTAGAAATGGGCCTTAGGAGTCAAAACATTTCATCAGACATTTGGGACAAGCCAAGCAAATCACCCACTAGTCAATTTGATGGCACTTAACCCTCTGCTTAGCATTATGTGTGAATACGCTGGATACAGTTAGTGGAAGTACACTGTAGTTTGAATTTATTTTGCTTCCAATATTCATAATTAAACAAATAATAGTTTGATCAAGTTGGGATTACTTAGCAAGCTGCAGTTTATTTAAACTGGAATTACAAGCTTCCATCTCCTCTTTCTTGCTCCACTTAAGAGTGAGGTGTGATACAATGGCCCAAAGGAAGCCCAAAACTCATCGAGGCTCATTCTCACAGTATGAGTTCAGAATTACATCAAAACTAAAGTAATACTATATAATTTTACATTGACCTCACTGAAACCTTGTAGACAACTTCAACAACATACCATATTTTTCGGACTGTAAGACGCACTGGTGTACAAGTGAATATATACCAAGATTTCAAAGAGGTAAGAAAGAAAAAAAACATTTTTGCCTTTGCAAAAATGGGACATAGGAATGGGGTTCAGGCCAAGAATGGCTGTATTAAGTATATAAGATGCACCAACATTTCCACCCTCTTTTTTTGGAGGGGGGGGGGTTGTGTCTTATATTCCGAAAAATATGTTATATGTTTATTATCTTGAAATTATGTTTCCTCATTCAATATTTCAGTTACTTCAGAGAACACAACTTCTCCCATCCCTTTTCCCATCCCCCAAAATTGGTTTTTTTTTGAGTGTGCATTAAAAATGGAAAATTGTATCATACCTGTAATAGGTACATATCCAACTCCTTGCTGATATACTGTTGGCATCAGGACCACTGGCTGGGGCTGCATCATCATAGCAGCTGGTAAAGACTGGATTTCAAATAGGAAATAATAGAATAATAAGAAAAAATATATTTTGAAATATATACTATAAAAAAGGCAGGTGGAAACAAAAGTATTTACATAAACTCTTCAATGGAACCAGTCATTTGTACTACACTTAGTAACAATTTGAATCAATGAATTCTGTAACAAGATTGGTGGAACAAAAAAAATCAGAGAAATGCTCCTGAGCCTACAGGAAAATATTTTAAAGGGAAATATTATAATTTTTACGCAGAGTTTAAATTACTCCAATCAGTTTTGGCAAACTTAAAACCGGTACTTAAGTATTATTTTAAGTATTATTTTACTTCAGAATATAAAAGAAACATTACAAAGTTTCTAAAATTATTCCAAAATGATTTCTGAAGAGCAGTTTGATTGGCTGTAATTCTGGCAGTCTTGCTCTTCTTAGAGTTTATAGAAAACAATATGCAATATCCAAAAGGCAAAATTCATTTATTTGTATCTGGACTTTATAATTTTTACAAATAACTCAACATAGCAAACATATACCACACACCTTTTTCCTCTTATTTTCCACAACAATTCTGTTAAGGTAAGTTGGACTGAGTGTTTTGAGTCACCCAAGATCACCCAGTTGGCTTCCATGGCTAAAGCAGGACTAGAATATAACTTTTTACCATCCCTAATCAATATCTGTCCCATATTATTCAAGAAAGATCTTCAATTAATTCTAATTTTAGAAATTATTCTAAGCAGAATACAATAATATGACTCAAATATGCAATTGAGAGGCATCTTTATTTAAAAATTCTAAAGTTTTACTCATTTCCTAAGTTTTCCATGATTTGTTTTGAAGAAAAATTGCCATCATTCTATTGGTATTTCTTAATTTATGAGTACTCTATGAATTTTAAAAAATGAAAGTTTAATGATTCATTGAAAATTTGGAATGGAAACCGTATCACAATATCTGAATAAGTCATCACTAGCTAGTAATAGTTTCTATCTCCCTTATTCTCCATTAAACAGTATTTTATGATCCAGCTAGCTTAAATTGCCTAGCTTACCGTGTAGGACATGACCAGGTTAATCATTCCTTCTTTGTCATCTCCCTGCCTTCCACTCAGGCTATACCATTCATCTTCTACTTTTCCTTGTTTCAGTGACTCAGGAATAGTAATATGGGTCCAAGCAATGCGATCATCTATTGAAAAAGCTCTCTGAAAATAGAAGAAAACTAAATACATGAAGAAATATATTCCAAAAGATGGTTTTCCTAAATGCTAGATCAGATGAAGTAATATAAAATTGCAACCCCTTTTTTCAGAAGGTAAGAAATTAAGTCAATTTAGAGGGAGAAATATTACCATATCCACTCAGATAAACCCAGAATTTTAGGTGTCAAAATACACCTCAAAAAATAAGTTCAGCTTGCCTATTGATGGACTTATCCATATGGTAATATTTTTTTAAAGTACTTGTATATCTCGTATGTACCTACATATAAGTCTACCTGCGGCTAAGAAGAGCCTTGGATTTTTAACCAAAATGCCATGAAATTATCTTTAGGTGCCTCATTTTTGTGGTATTTTGGTTAAACATTTGAGGGTCAGCTTACCTGCAGATGAAGCATTAAACTCAGGCCACATTAATCACATTGATTGAATTCCTGCTTTCATATGCCCAGCTATATGTACTTTCCAGATACTCTCAAGCATTAGCATTGCATTGATATCCTTCAGTCTCGAAAGATCATGGTACCATGCTCTGGATTCCCCAGACCATGAAGCATTATGGCATGATTATATGAAAAATATCCCATTGCTGAACAGTAATTAGTGTTTTTTAAAATTATTAGATTTGTTTTTACATGGTCTTTATTATTGCTGTGAGCCGCCCCGAGTCTACGAAGAGGGTCGGCAGACAAATCTAATAAATAAATAAATAAATAAATAAATAAATAAATAAATAAATAAATAAATAAATAAATAAATAAATAAATAAATAAATAAATAAATAAACAAACAAACAAACAAACAAACAAACAAACATGTAAAAAGTTAATGTATTTGAGAAACAAGTTTCCAAATAGATTAAAATTTTCACTTTTGCTCAAATATGTGCAGGTAAACACACAAAGCTTTTATTATTTTATTAATCTCTATGGCAGACAAGAATATTATAAATCAAGTTGCTTTGAATTTTAGTCTCTGGATAAGATCTGTAGCAATTTTCACTTAATCCTTCAGGAGAAGTAAGAGGGAATTTGAGACACTTCCAGTGTCTAGATTGCTGTTTAGTTTTCTATAGCCAGATAAACATACACTCTTCTTCATGGTATTAATGTTGATTTTTCAAAGAGGATTGACATAGAAGACAATGACTGACAAAAAGTCGTCCTACTATCGCACATTTCCCTCCCCCCTTCAATTGTGTCTGATTCTTGGAGATTCTCTGGAAAAGTCTCTGCTGTTTTCTTTGCAGTGTTTCAGAAGTGGTTTGCTTCCACTTCTGTGGAGTGACTGGCCCAAGGTCACCTAGCTGGCTTTGTGTCTAAGGGAGAACTAGAAATCATGGTCTCCTGCTTTCTCCCCCGAGTTCTTAACCACGACACCAAGCTGATTCTTTGGGGCATGTTTTGTATCCTATTTTTCTTCAGATAAAACAAAGCAGAGCAATGTATATTTTACAGTATAGATTTGAATGAAGAAAAAGGAAAATGGAAGTTATTACAAACCATGTAGATTAGGGTTTTGGTTTTGGTTTTTAAAAAAGTGGACCAGAGTACCTCCGGAACCGCCTGCTACCGCACGAATCCCAGCGGCTGATAAGGTCCCACAGAGTTGGCCTTCTCCAGGTCCCGTCGACTAAACAATGTCGTCTGGTGGGCCCCAGGGGAAGAGCCTTCTCTGTGGCGGCCCCGGCCCTCTGGAATCAACTCCCCCCGGAGATTAGAACTGCTCTCACCCTCCTTTTCTTCCGTAAACTACTTAAGACCCACCTATACCGCCAGGCATGGGGGATTTGAGACATCTTTCCCCCAGGCTTATTACAATTTGTGTTTGATATGTATGTGCTGTTTGGTTTTTAATTATGATAGAGTTTTTAGTTTTTTAATATTAGATTTGTGCCAATATAATATTGTTTTTATCGTTGTTGTGAGCCGCCCTGAGTCTTCGGAGAGGGGCAGCATACAAATCTAATAAATTATTATTATTATTATTTCAAATCAGCTGAACCAACACTGATTTACTATATAAAAAGGACTTGCAAATGACTTGCAAAATACCAGAAATTATTTTTATAATTTATTTATTTATTTATTATTTGGATTTGTATGCCGCCCCTCTCCGAAGACTCGGGGCGGCTAGTACATATGCACATAATAGTATGTGCATATGTACTCTGATCTAATCTTAAATGGCAAGGTATTGTGAAAGTACTTAAAGCACCACCACTACCCTTTTCAATCTTACCTCATCAAATATCTCAAGATAGAAAGAATCTACCCCAGGGGGGACAGTGCACTGAATAACTTTGTTCCATCGAGGATTTTTGGCTCCATTATGAGCAGTAGGCGTTTCATAAACAGCAAAACCTAGTCGTATTCTGCAGTATGGATCCATGCGCGTCATGCCATAGTTTTTTGCCAATTTTGCCTACAAGAAAAAAAAACACCCATAAAAGAAATGAATTTTAAGGTATTATTTCAATTAATATAAATTCCCAGGCTAAAAAACATCTACATAATTCAATTCAATTCTATTAGAATTAGAATATTCTATTCTAATTGAGTCCAAGTCAACATATAAATGATTCTCATAACCATGTAAAAGCTCATTATATAAATACTGCAATAATAGTCAGATCAACCAAAAACAGTTATTTTCTATAAATAAAATCAAGCCCATCCATCCATAGCACTCTGAATTGCATACAATGTCTTCAAAGGGAAATATATTTTCATATGGTATATGGTGATTCCCAATTACAAAATTCAGAGCAATATAAACAAACATTACAGAAAAATTACCTGGCTGAATAAAATGACCTGCAGAAAATTATACCCCAAATGATACCGAAATACATCTTATCAGAAAATTCCAAAATCAAATGATAAAACTACTTTCTCCTAGAAAATATTCCCTACTTTCCCCTAAAAGTAGCTTGCAATATCCTGATAGTCACCAGCAAAGCTCATTTATTATTCATGTTTTTTTAAAAAACTTATATTTAAAATAATCCTCTCAAAAACACAGAAAAAATACTTTTAGTTAATTCCCTGAAGGAATTTATAGGTAAGAATCAGAAACTTAAATTGGAATTAGAAATGAAATGGGAGCTAGTGAAGATTGCAAATATAGCTGCAGTATGTTTATATCACACAGTTCCAGTTTTGCCATCATATTTTGTATTAACTGAATTTTGCAAACCTTCAAAGAAAACATCATTTATAATATACAGTGGTACCTCAAGATACGAACCCCTCGTCTTACGAACAATTCGTGATACGAACCCGGGGTTCAGAAAAAATTTGCCTCTTCTTACGAACTTTTTTCAAGTTACGAACGCCAAACCCGAACTTCCGGGTTCGGCATTGGGAGGCTCCTGGGAAGCCCCCGGGCTGTTTTAAAAGGTGACCGCCGGGCTGGGGGGCTTCCCAGCAACCTCCCGAATCCCGAACTTTTGCCGAACTTCCAGGTTCGGGGTTCGGGGGGGTGCTGGGAAGCCCCCCAGCCCGGCGGTCACCTTTTAAAACAGCCGGGCGGCTTCTCAGGAGCCTCCCAACGCCGAACGCGGAAGTTCGGGTTTGGCGTTTGGCTTCCGGAGGCTCCTGGGAAGCCCCCCGGCTGTTTTAAAAGGTCACAGCCAGGCTGGGGCGCTTGCCAGCAGCCCCGACTCCCTGCCGCTCGCCCATGGCCGGCAGAAGATCGCTCTTGCCCGGCTTCCGCGCGAGGCATCAGGTCAGCATTCTGTGGGGCGGGCGGCGGGGAAGCCGGCGGCTGTGGCAGCTGCTGCAGGAGGCTTTCCCCCTCCTCGTCCGCCGCCCGCCCGCCCAGAATGCTGACCTGATGCCTCGCGGGGAAGCCGGGCAAGAGCGATCTTCTGCCGGCCATGGGCGAGCTACAATAAGCTTCCACGCCCTCGCCCGTGCCTGGCGGGAGGTGAAGAGTGCTTTGCCCAGTGCAAAGTTGACAGCAAGCAGCTCCGCAGTCCCCAAAGGAGGCTTAACCCCGCCCCTCTGTCCCACCCCTCGCCCGTATCCGGCATAACTTCCTCCTGCCTATCCCCGCTCTTCTGCCGGCCACGGGCGAGGGGTGGGACAGAGGGGTGGGGTTAAGCCTCCTTTCGGGACTGCGGAGCTGCTTGCTGTCAACTTTGCACTGGGCAAAGCACTCTTCAGCTCCCGCCAGGCACGGGCGAAAGGCGAGGAAGCCTATTGTAGCAGCTGCCACAGCGGAGACATTTGGGGTTTTGGCTGGGGGGGGGAGGGGAAGGCAGGAGGTCCGGCCCTTCATTTGCCCTCCCAGCAAAAGACAAAGCCGCACAGCTCCGCATCGCCGAAGGAGGCTTAACCCCACCCCTCTGTCCCACCCCTCCGCCGTGGCCGGCAGAAGAGCGGGGATAGGCAGGAGGAAGTTATGCCGGATACGGCCGAGGGGTGGGACAGAGTGGTGGGGTTAAGCCTCCTTCGGCGATGCGGAGCTGCGCGGCTTTGCCTTTTGCTGGGAGGGCAAATGAAGGGCCGGACCTCCTGCCTTCCCCTCCCTCCCCAGCCAAAACCCCAAATGTCTCCGCTGTGGCAGCTGCTACAATAGGCTTCCTCGCCTTTCGCCTGTTTCAGCTTTCCATCCATCCACGTCACTTCGCCGCTAAATCGTATGGCAGCAAACAATCTTTGGGGTTTTCGCTGGGGGGAGAAGTAGGACCTTCCTAACTTCCTCCCCCCCCCCAGCGAAAACCCCAAAGATTGTTTGCTGCCACACGATTTAGCGGCGAAGTGACGTGAAGGGATGGAAAGCTGAAACCGGGTTGTTTCAGCTTTCCATCCATCCACGTCACTTTGCTGCTAAATCGTATGGCAGCAAACAATCTTTGGGGTTTTCGCTGGGGGGAGAAGTAGGACCTTCCTAACTTCCTCCCCCCCCCAGCGAAAACCCCAAAGATTGTTTGCTGCCACACGATTTAGCGGCGAAGTGACGTGAAGGGATGGAAAGCTGAAACCGGGTTGTTTCAGCTTTCCATCCATCCACGTCACTTTGCTGCTAAATCGTATGGCAGCAAACAATCTTTGGGGTTTTCGCTGGGGGGAGAAGTAGGACCTTCCTAACTTCCTCCCCCCCCCCAGCGAAAACCCCAAAGATTGTTTGCTGCCACACGATTTAGCGGCGAAGTGACGTGAAGGGATGGAAAGCTGAAACCGGGTTGTTTCAGCTTTCCATCCATCCACGTCACTTTGCTGCTAAATCGTATGGCAGCAAACAATCTTTGGGGTTTTCGCTGGGGGGAGAAGTAGGACCTTCCTAACTTCCTCCCCCCCCCAGCGAAAACCCCAAAGATTGTTTGCTGCCACACGATTTAGCGGCGAAGTGACGTGAAGGGATGGAAAGCTGAAACCGGGTTGTTTCAGCTTTCCATCCATCCACGTCACTTTGCTGCTAAATCGTGTGGCAGCAAACAATCTTTGGGGTTTTCGCTGGGGGGAGAAGTAGGACCTTCCTAACTTCCTCCCCCCCCCAGCGAAAACCCCAAAGATTGTTTGCTGCCACACGATTTAGCGGCGAAGTGACGTGAAGGGATGGAAAGCTGAAACCGGGTTGTTTCAGCTTTCCATCCATCCACGTCACTTTGCTGCTAAATCGTATGGCAGCAAACAATCTTTGGGGTTTTCGCTGGGGGGAGAGGTAGGACCTTCCTAACTTCCTCCCCCCCCAGCGAAAACCCCAAAGATTGTGCCTTTCTTTGTTGCGCTTCCACCAGCATGGCCTGGCTGGCAGCGGAAGATGTAACCGAGCTCACGGGGCTGGGCTCGGCTCCCCCTCTTACCAGCCCAGCAGGCAGCCGCCATGGAAGGCTCCGTTCCCTGTCGGCCACGGAGACCGGCCCCGTGGGCTCGTTTACATCTTCCGCTGCCAGCCAGGCAGCGCAACGAAGAGAGGCATTCGCTTTCCTCCCGCCGGCCCCTCAATCGGGCCGGTAGGGAACAGAATGGAACCAGCCCAGAAGCAATAGACGCAGGATCGGGCCGGCAGCAGGCGCAGGGCGAGGCAGCAGGTCTGCATCCTGGGCAGGCGGGCGGGCGGCGGGCGAGGAGGCGCGGCCGAGCGGCGACAGCGGCGGTTCTCCTCACTTCGGAGAGCTTCCTGGGCATGAAAACGCGCGAATCCAACAAGAACGAAAGCCAGGAAGCTCTCCCTGGCGGAGACCGCCGGCCCCTCAATCGGGCCGCCGTGACGGGGACCACTGGCCTGCCTAGCGGGCTGGGAGGGAGGTGGAATACGGGAGGAGGAGGAAGAGGAGGAGGAGGGAGGAAGGAGAGAGAGAGAGAGGGAAGCCGCCCGGCTGTTTTTAAAGGTGACAGCCGGGCGGCAGCGTTTTTTTGCGGTTGTTTTTTTTTTGTTGCACGGATTAATTGACTTTACATTGTTTCCTATGGGAAACAATGTTTCGTCTTACGAACCTTTCGTGTTACGAACCTTTCCCTGGAACCAATTAAGTTCGTATCTTGAGGTTCCACTGTATTGCTGTAATCTAAATAAAATTTATCAGACTATCAAGCAAGGCTACCTCCATCCAAGCAGAGGTACAACCTAAGCTGGACAAAGATGCTTTATGTCACAAAGACCTTGTTTCTCTTCTATCAAAGATGGATTCAGGAACTCCAGACACCAGGAGTGGGCTGCTCTGGGTTTGGGTGATCCTCCTGGTGAAGATTCTGCACAGTTCAGCAAACTCCAAAATCCCACTCCTGACTGGCCCCACCCACAATGCCCCTCCCAGGAGTTTCCACCCAGCCTGTTCTGGATGCAAGTCTAGGGCACGGTCCATGCGAAGGCTCGGGAAAGGCGAAAAAACGGCTCCCCGAGGCTCTGAAAAGCCAGAAATGGGCCGATTTCTGGTTTCCAGAGGGCCTCTGGAGCCCAGGAGAGGCCGTTTTCTCCCTTCTGGAGGCTCAAAGAATGCCTCTGGAGCACACAGAGGGCAGAAGTTCTGGAAGGCCTCCCAAGAGCCTCCAGAACCCCAAGAGGGAGAAAACGCACCTCCCTGCCGTGGTGCAGGAAGCCAACGAGGTCACACCCATCCAGTAACCGGGCAGAGAACCTGTTGCTAAAAATTTTGAAGCTCACCCCTGTACACACACCCATCTCAAGTTACAGCCTTGGTCTTTTCAGGGATAAGTTTAAAGCTATATGCTATATATGAATAGATGAGATATTCTCTCATCCAGATTGAAATTCATCTTTTTGGCCTTGATTATTGCAGCCAGGCATTAATTCAGCATTCTATTGCCTCTCCTCAATCTGATGTAAAGGACAAAAGGAACTGACTGCCATTATCCTAGAAAGGGCATTTATACTTAATTTCTCAATATTCTTATCCAGCTGTTCATATAGGTGGTAAACACGAGGGACGGGATGGGACCCTGAAAAACCCCATGGCAAAAAATATGATGGGGTCAAGCAGGAATCTCTCATCACCATTTTTTAGAGATGCCTATCTCTAAATGAGCAGAACCCTTTCAAGACTGGTCTATCGACACTTAACTTGGACAACTGCTGTAGACGGTTGTCACTAAAAGATCAAAGAATCAATCAGGTTGTACCCCATAACAGTTTCAATAAAAATAATCCAACAGCAATTAAGGCATTTTAGTGTCTAAATACAAATTGATAGAGCCTTGCAAAAATCTTCTTCATCCAAGAATGTCTGGATTTAAGCAGCTACCCATTGTTGACCACTGGATTGTATTTACATCTTCTGGGTACATCCCCCCCCCCCCCCAGGTTTAGTCTCTGTTAATGAAACTGAGACCAATCCTTTGTGTAGGAATGAATCTGTAACCTCTTGGACCACTTTCAGATAACTTATGTACCTGACGTTAGATGATTAAAAACCTTCTTATAAAAAAACAGATAGTGGTACCTCGAGATACGAGTTTAATTCGTTCCGGACCTGGGCTCTTAAGTCGAGCAGCTCTTATCTCGAACGACTTTTCCCCATAGGAATTAATGTAAATAATTTTAATTGGTTCCAGCCCTCAAAAAACTCACAAAGTTAGTCTAAATTATGCAGAAAGACATGTTTTTAATGAAGAAATGTACATGTACATATAAATGAATAATGAAGTTTCTTTCACTTAACTTGTAAACTTTCTTAAACTTTTAAATTTACATATGTTCAACTTCTCTGCCACCCAATCCTGTAGGACAGAGGTCCCCAACCCTTTTTGCACCAGGGACCGGCTTTAAGCGATCAAGAGAGGAATGGGTGAATGAATGGACGGAGGGTGGGAAGGAAGGAAGGAAAGAGGGAAGGGACAGAAACAGAGGAAGGAAGCAAGGAAACTTATGAAAGGGGAGAGTAAGAGAGGAATGAGTGAAGGGAGGGAGGGAGGGAGGGAGGGAGGGAAGAAGGTGGGAAGGAGAAAGAAAAGAAGAAATAGAGGAAGGGAAGGTAAAAGAGAGAAAGAAAAAGAGCAAGAAAGAAAGCAAGAAAGAAAGCAAGAAAGAAAGAAAGGGGGAAGGGACAGGAACAGAGGAAGGAAGCAAGGAAACTTATGAAAGGGGAGAGTAAGAGAGGAATGAGTGAAGGGAGGGAGGGAGGGAAGAAGGTGGGAAGGAGAAAGAAAAGAAGAAATAGAGGAAGGGAAGGTAAAAGAGAGAAAGAAAAAGAGCAAGAAAGAAAGCTGCAAGCACCCCCCCGAGCCCCCCAGGCCGGCTGCAACCTTTTAAAACACGCGCGCCGCTTCGCTTCCTGAAGCCGAACGCGGAAGTTAGCGTTTGGCTTCAGGAGACAGCTCCTTGGCGCTTGTATCTCGAATTTGGGCTTGTAAGTAGAACAAAAATATCTCTCCCCTCCCAGCTCTTATCTCGAGTTGCTCTTAAGTAGAGCAGCTCTTATGTCGGGGTTCCACTGTATTAACTAAATGTATATACTAATTGTAGAGGCTGATTAATGATTTGTATTACTACAACATTATACAATTCTAAAAATAATTTATGCTTACTGTGCATATGATTTGTTTTTGAAACAATATTGTAAGAACAATGTATTATAAGAACAATATATGATGATCATTAGTCAGGAGCCAGTGATGCTTTATAGGCTGGCATAGAAATACTGTATGTATTTTGAAATGCACTTTTTAAAATACCTGCACTACAGTGATACTCAGTCTTCCAACAGTACCCATAGCTCCTCCATATTGTAATTGCTGAGCTGCCTGAGCATCTAATTGGATTTGCTGTTGCTGTTGCGTTGGAGTGATACGAAGGAAATCTTGAGGAAGTTCACCAATATATACCTATGGATAAAACACATAACCCAGTTAGATAATACCTTCTGTACTTCATCTAACTGCCTTCTTTAAATATATCTATTTCTGATATTACATTCTTTTCTGCTTCTAACCATTTTTTATATTTCACACATACCATATGGGTCAGATCTTTAACATGATCCTTACAAGAATAATTCCACCTTGTTTTATTTTAGAACAGTTTAATATATAAGTAAGCATATTAACTGCCATCTTAATCAATATATGTCGGCTTTGTTTAGTAATTGTTTCAATAGAGGCCTGCTCACAATTATGACTGTGAGGAAGAAGTAACTTGCAACCAATGCATACATTTACAACATTTGTAATCTCTCTCTCTTAATCACGTGTTTGCCATCACAGTATTGCATTGCTCTGTTGCTGACCTGCTTTACCCTCCTTACCTCACAGTATGGAAAGATTGCTTAAACAAACCATCTCTTCCTGAGCTGCTTTTCTCCACAGCACAGCTCATCCCTAAAAAGTACTAACTGCAAGCTAACAAGCTCAGCTCTATGATCTTAATTAGTTGATTAGTCCTCTGGCTGATAGCTCAAGAGTGCTAGGGGATCAGCCAATGTTCATGAATTTCTTTTGTATATTTCAAACCATGTTCCTGCTGGCTCTTTTGTAATCCCTTCCTCTTCGATCACAATGTAAATACAAACATTAATTTTATTCTTGCTACTTATTCCAGCACTAGGGTGAACATTCCACACAGTGGAAGACTGGATAAAAAAGGCTATAATATTTGCCCTTCTACCTGACTTCCTTTTGAGTCAAGTTCTGGAAATCTTCCATGCTACTTGGGCTCAACCAGTTGTTTGAGATTGGTTCCTTCTGATGCTATAAATATATTCAGAAACAATTTCTTAATAAATCATTTTCAAGATTTAGTATTATCCTGGTATCTCTCTTACTATTCTCATTCTTTGGTATCTACCCTGAAAATTCTAAAATTAAGCATTAATATTAAAACACAAATATAACTTGCTCTTATTTTCACCTGCTTACCCCATATCAAATGTCCTCAAGGTCAAAGGAGAAAGAATTTCAGTTCAGGTGAAGTAAGTAAAAGAGATTGGCTCAAATACTATTTTGCATCATTATCCTGGGACACATATATTTACCATAGATTTTTGTCTTCAATAATCAGTGAGAAAAGTATGAATATGAAGCAAAAAAAAGTTTATTTATTTAGCAAAAATAAATAATTTAGTAAATACTGAATTATATAATAACATATTCCGAGGTAGAATTGAAGGAGGTTAGTTGTGGTGATGTGATAGGAGCATTATATGATAGAAGTAACATCAATGTAAGGATGGAATTCTTAACAAGTGATTCAATATTAAACGTGGAGTAAGACAAAGATAAGCGATGCTTCTCAGCTCCTTTAACACATAGATAAATATTCATGTAAGGAATGTTCCTGGTAACATTAGAACTGTGGTGGTTAAGGATGCAAAAGTATATGTACTATTGCATGACAATTAAGCCATGTTTTTAGCTCAATGTCATGTTCTTTGACAGCTGCCAAAATAAGAGTTCTCTTTACAAAATATACCAAGATGAAAATGGTATGGGCATAAGAATTCTAGCAACTGTACTAATTTCATTTTAGATCCAACATATCCCCATCTACATTAAGCAAGGACTTTCTGATTCTCTTTTCCAGTTTTTTTAAAATAAACCAGTTAGGAGGCCAGTGTCTTTATTGGTAACAGACAAGTTTTTAGTTCACATAAGTCTGTTTGAATCTTCTGGGAACTAACTCAGAAACTGAGAATGATGTACAATGATAGTTACATTTTATTGCACAAGAGGAATGGCTCTGGAAAAGTATTTATAAAAACTAAAAGTAGCTCTGTTTTATAAAGTGGAATGAGCATCTGCAGGTTAAGTGGAACAAATAAGTGGAACATTATTTATATGCCTCAGAACATTCAAATGGGGAAAATGGGTAAATTGATTTTTTTAAAAATAAGATGTACAAATGTTAGGAAAAAGATAATTAACAGAATGAAGAATGTGAAACTAAGAAAACTTTTGTTGCTTAACTGTATATTTAGTTTAGTACAGAAGTGAGAGCCAGATATGTCCCACAAAACCTAAAAGCTGAATGTAGAAGTGTATGTGGTAAAATAGGAAGAGAGGAAGTCAATGAATGGTGAATTGCTGCCCAGAGCTTCTTGGGTAGATGGGCACTCATATACACTGGATTACTTTATAAATACAGTATATAATGAAAAAATGAATAGGTTAAAAATGGAATGGATGACACTGATGAAGCCAATGCATAAAATGTGTGGATATGTAGAAGCCAGGAGAGAACAATATGGGTGAGTTTAATGATTGTATTTATATAAACTAGATTTAATAGCTATTTCTTATCTCAGGCCTTTATTTGGTCCACTATATCTTATTCAAATCTGATCTCTATTTCTTAGCAAATGTGAATCACAAGCTGATGAATGGAGCCCTTCAAGACACTGCTGATTCCTGGCAATACAGTAGTCTGGACTTGTCCCTGTAGTTTTTTTGGCAAGAATTCCAGAAGTGGTTTATCACTGTCTTCTTCCTAGGGCTAAGAAAGAGTGACTAGCCAAACTGCAAAAGCAAAAACCCAGAAGCAGAAGTATAGTACAGGAAATTAAAATGTGAGTCAATATGCTATTCTGCACTATTCTATTTATTGCATACCATTACATCTAATTATTTGAGAAGCCTAAGATGGTACTTATAAGGCAGAGTTCCCCAACCTTTCCAGCTCTGCAAATTGCTGGGGGAGGAGCGGATGGTTCCCTGCAAATGGCTGGCAAGCAATTCCATTTGTGTAAATGGAGCATACATGCACATACTCGCTGATACAAGTGGGGATCACGTGTGCATGCACACGCTAACCCGCTGTTTCTGTGGTCCCATTGCAAGCAGCTCACAGTAAATTAGTGGGCCGCAGCCCATAGGTTGGGGACCTCTGCCACAAGGAATGCAGGATAACACAATACTTTTACTTCTTGAATATATTAAATAGAAATAAAAATGCGGTCAGACATGAGCATTATCAAGGACCAGGAGACAGATGGAATGGTCAACTTTTTATCAACATAAAACATTTTTAAATTAAAATGCAGACGGCCAAATTCATTTCTCCCAGTTTGTCCCAAACAAGAAACATTATTTTATTTGTTTATAGCTGTTTGGTATTTATGGACTATGATTTGCTAAATTTTGGTTCTCTTGCAGCCAAGCTGAAGTAAAAGATTGAAATAACTACCAGCAAATCAGCTTTCATTATTATGGTATTTCTAATGAGAAGCAAGCAGATGATTAAAAAATCCTAACTTTTCAAAATGTAAAATATGTTAATCCCTTTGCATAAAACAAAAAATCAAGGAATGTGAGTGTTCCAAAGTTTATGAAATAAACTTTATACATTAATATAGGATTAGAAAGGTATCAGTTCAGTTTTTATTTAAACACATTTGATGAAGCCACCATGGTTCTGGTTAATTAATGCCAGTTTCAGATTGCTTTTACTATTTTTCTAACATTTAACTGAAATATACCTTTTTATAACTTAAGATCATTATTTTCTCTCCAGCTATGTAAGGGAATAAGGTTTTTATCTTTTTCAAAGTGACATATCTCTTCAGATGGCCTGAAAACTACAATATTTATTTCAGTTGTCTTAAACATTCTGATTTTGCGCTCTCTTTGTTCTCATGACTTAGTTTCCAGTCCTCTGATTATTGCCATTATTGTTGTTCTTTAAATTGCTCCAAGTTTGTGTGAATAATTGCTTTCAAACGAATGACTAGGCAGCAAAGTCCACATTTTGGACAGAGAAGACTGCTGGTTTGAAATAAGGGATCAAAGAGGCCATCTATGTCAAAATTGAACTGTCCTCTCTCAACGGAGGGGGAGGGATATGTCATTATCTATCTTCAGTCTACACCACAATCCTTTCAATAGCTCCAAGAAGGTTCCACACCCATCTGCACTACTCAGGTGACCCTGATGACATAGATAAATCTCCAGGTAACCTTAACATAGCTAAAAGAATGCAAATGTTCAGCTGTCTGCAAGGAGTATAAATCCTTCCATTCCCCACCATCCAGTCAGAGCTGAAGAAGTTTCTTGGATGAGAAGTGAAATGTCTTCAAAGAAAAAAACTGAAAGTTCAGTTGCCTCTTGAAAAAGCACCTTTGGGACAACCATGACCTGAATGACTAAGAAACCCCATAAACATTCCTTAAGATTTGGAAATTGTACATTTGTTGATGTAGCCAACATTTATATTTGCTTTATTTAAATACACTACAACTTTGTAGCGAACAATAAAATTGCCAAGCAGGTATATCTCCTTTTGTGTAGGAAAGGGGATCAGCAACTTGGTGATAGTATATTGAAAAAAAGCAAATACAAGCAGAAGAAATATTATGCTATTTACATTTGTCTCTATTAAAAGTAATTTAGCCATTAACTCATTCTCCATCAGCAATATCTTCTTCACTTATATTTCTAACCTCTAGAACTATGTTTTTCAACCTTAATAAATTTAAGACATGGAGACTTCACTTTCCAGCATACTGGCTGAGGAATCCTGGGAATTAAGTCCCCCTAGTTATCTAGGATGAGAAATACTGCTTTGATGTATTAGATAATTTACCTAGGTATGGGTCATTTACAAACCTACTAAGTTTTGTCACTATCTTTTCAACTCAAGTAAAATCCTAAAACTTGAGGTCATACTCCATTGGAGTTTGGTGAAAACATGTTGCAGCTACCTACTATGGATGCACTGACTGAACACACACACACACACACACACACACACACACACACACACACAGATCTATCCTAGTCTCCCTTAATTTTCAAATTCAGCAAAAAAAACCAACATGTGACAGACATACATACATACATACATACACACACATATATATATAAAAAGAGAGGGGGGGAGAGGGAGAGAAATTGTGGGAACATTAATTTCAATTTGAACAATTACAAATATTATTTGATAATGATAAAATTGCCCATTAGACATTTAATAATTGTGAATTTGAAGTGATATGTTCAGCCAGTGCATCCATGGTAGGTGTGTGTACGCGTGCGTGCGTGTGTTTGTACATTTTCATGGGTATAGTATGTAGCTCTCTATCATCTGTCTGTCTGTCTATCTATCTACCTACCTATCTCATAGGGGTGAAATCCAGCAGGTTCTGGAGAACCAGTAGCGGAAATTTTGAGTGGTTTGTCTCACTGGCAAATGCCTCCTCTGGCTGTCCAGAGTGGGGTGGGAATGGGGATATAAAAATTCCCATTTGTTCTTAACAAATCCCTGATGACTTTTAATAATCACTGCCATTTCAGTTAGATGGATTGCTTTATCTATTCTACAATCTTCCAATACATCCTTTTAAAGAGATATACAATAGGTCGAGCAATATAATCTCAAAATAAAGCCAATACATAAATTAATCATTAGTAAATAGTAAAGATTAAAAATTATACACCCAACTCTTGGACAAAAAAAAGAGCACCATTCGAACCCCAAATTTTGAGAAGATAAATTGCCATGCGATCTACTGTCTTAGATGAAACAGACATGCTTCTGACTAAGCAGAAATAACTGAAACAAGCTACTTTATTAGCAAAGTCAAAAATAAGATAATGCAATAGTCCCCCTTCCCCCTAAAGATTACAGCCAAATTCTATAAGGATGCTTTAGTAAATGAAGGGAATAGAAACACAACAATATTAGCCTTCTTTAGGTCAAGGATTTCTCTTTTGGAACCTCTAAGTTCATGGCAAGATCATTTACTAAGGAGAAAAATCTCAGCCTGAAAAAGCCCGAAAATTTTACCCAACAGGCTGGGTAAAATGAGGACCCAGATTGTTGGGGGCAATAGGCTGATCCTGCAAACCGCTTAGAGAAGGCTGTAAAGCGATATATAAATCTAAGTGCTAAGTGGTTTTGGTTTTTTTAAAATATTTTTTTCTCCAGACTTTTCAGACGCATATCAATGCATATACCTCAGAATGTTTCTTAAATCAACGTCCTACTTTGCACCTATTATTCCATCAGTCTGTTATTCTTCATTTCTTCACACTCCCCTCCCTGCCTCCCCAGGCTGGTTTTAATTTGAGGAGCTTTTCATGTCAGGAAGTTTTTCATGTCATGTCACGCAAGCTTTTTTTTTTTTTTTAGGTTTTCCTCGGCCTTCGGTCCAGCTGAATTTCGCCTCTGGAAGTGACTAGCCTGGGTGACCTCTGACTCCACCTACCGTTCACAAAGACCTTCACGGCCTTTACGGCCAATCAGGCTGTCAACCCGAGCCTAAGCGCTTACACCAATGTGCCAGGAAAGAGGAGAGGGCGAAAGAGAGGCCACTGCGGGACCCTCCGGATATATCACCAAAACATCCCCCCACATACACACACTATATTCCCTTCTGAAGAAATACGGGAGGTCTTCGGATCTTCAAGCAAATACGACTCACCGGGCCCCGCTGCGTACTAACGGTGGTCGCCATGGCCACCACCCGCAAGGCTTCCTTCCTCTCTCGCCGATCGGCCGATGCTCCAAACAGGAAAACTCGGCCCCCTTCGTTTCTCCTCTCCTTCTCTCTCTCGCCACGCCCCCAAAACCACCGTTATTTAGCACTGCGCTTGCGCCCCAAGGCTTCCTTGGTAGCCGGCGCTGCCGGGCGAACCGCTACGCGGACGAGGCGCATGCGTCAAAAAAGAGGAAATTCCGGTCTTGTAAACGTAGTCCTTTTCTCGGTCATTTTCCATCGGCTTTTAACTGGTGACGTCGAGGTCCCTTTGATGGTTTTTCTGAGGGAGCGCGCGCGGGGCTAGGATTCACACAGAGGAGGGAGGGGCATGGGGTGGGGGCTCGCTCCCTCGGGAACTGCCTAACGTTACGTACGCAATGCTGCTTTCTAGCTACTTGAAATTGTTTGGACGTTTCAGCCGTTCGACTTTTTTTCGTCGTTATTGACGTCACTAGCCTCAGCAACCATTACTGCCGCCTCCTCAGCTTCAGACCTCGCGAGTAGAAGACTTAGAGTCTCGTTGCCTTGACGCCGGGAGTCATCCGACTGGTTGGCACAACCGGGTGGGCAGGGCAAGATAATTTTAGCGCTGACTGAAAAATTGACGCGAAATGGATGCTTTTTATTCGGGGCGGGTTTGTTTTTTTTGTCGTTGGTAACGCCCTCTGTTGTTTTTTTGGATTGGCGGTCTTTGCGACTGCCTTAGAATCAGTCTTCGTTTTCCAGTCACTCCCAAGAGGCGAGAAGGGAGATGCGTAGGCCGAAATAAAACACTAGAAAACCCGAGCTGTAGCGTTTGAGGAGCATTGTAATTTTGACCCATGCAACACAAAGTTAAAGAATAAGGTGGTGGGAAGAATCCCTCAGACTGCAGAGGCATTGTGTTTGGGGGATGCTTTAAAGATGACTTTTTTTCGTAAGTAAGCACCAAGGGAAACTTTTAGTTGCTGAGAAATGTTAATTTAAAAGAATCACATGGATTTGTCTATCTATAATAACAGAGTTGGCAGGGACCTTGGAGGTCTTCTAGTCATTCAGGTCATGGTTGTCCCGAAGGTGCTTTTTTTCCCCAGGAGGCAACTGGACTTTAGTTTTTCTTTGAAGATGTTTCGCTTCTCATCCAAGAAGTTGCTGCTGTTACCCAGTCAGAACTGAAAAAGCTTTTGGGATGAGAAGCCAAACGTCTTCAAATAAAAACCACAAAGCCCAGTTACCTCTTGAAAAAAAAAAGTACTTTTGGACAATCAAATGTTTTAAAATATCCTTTTCTAGCTTGCTGCAATTTGAAAATTAATTAATTTGACTTCTATGCCACCCAATCCCAATGGGACTCAGGGAGGCTTACAACAGTAAGTAGTGCATACAATAAATGGAGTCAAATAATTAGTAATAACCGTAAAACCCATTATAAACCCTAATGAACTATTCAATCGAACCCACATAGAGAAACAGTTACAAATCAGACAAGATAACATGTTACATTCATGACCCTCAGGCTTCACAGCCTTTTGGAAGGACAACTTGGGAGCAGTACAGACATCATGGGAGTAGTTGGTTCCATAACATCGGGGCAGCCACAGAGAAGGCTATCCTTTCCATTTTTCTTGCATGCCAATCTTGGGTTTAAGGAAGCTGTTTGGCATACTTAAAAGTAGTAAATACTAACGCGGAGTGCAATTCTTGTGTCTGGCTCAGCACACTAGGTTGCAATCTAAAATGGGAAGGATGTGGCATATTTTCAACTAATGGATCATATCTGTGTTGGTCTTTTATCAATGGACAACCATGAATCAGAATATCAGCTGTGGTTACTAAGTCTGTTGACTGACATTCAAATACCAAACAAGTTGTTATCCTGAGAGCTATGTGAATACTTAGGGCAAAAGAGAAAAAAATAAATATAAACAGAACCAAAAGTGGGGAAGGTAGGTAGAAATGGATGGTTCTGAGGCATCTGCGTTTCTATACCCTGTTTTGCATTAAGCCTAAATATTAGAACACAAATTGGTGTAGAACTAAGTTAGAACATTGATTTCTTGATCTAGTTTCTCTCTCTCATAAGGTAATCAAGTAGATAAAGTATTAAAAAACCAAAATTACAGAAATGTACACCTCTCTATTTTTATAAGTTTATAAAAGCCTCAGTGGCACAGAGCAGTACAGAATGCAGTACTGAGCTATTTCTGATCACCAGCTGCCAGCAGTTTGGCAGATCGAATCTCAGTAGGCTCACGGTTGACTCAGCCTTCCATCCTTCCAAGGTTGGTAAAACGAGGACAATATTGCTTACCCTGTTGGGGCAATATGCTTACTCTCTGTAAACTGCTTAGAGAGGGCTGTGAAGTGGTATATAAATATAAATATAATGAGCCGGGGTGGCGCAGCAGGTAGAGTGCTGTACTGCAGGCCACTGAAGCTGACTTGTAGATCTGAAGGTCAGCGGTTCAAATCTCATCACCGGCTCAAGGTTGACTCAGCCTTCCATCCTTCCGAGGTGGGTAAAATGAGGACCCGGATTGTGGGGGCAATAGCCTAGCTCTATTAAAAAAGTGCTACAGTAGTCCCTCGCTATATCGCGCTTCACCTACCACGGCGTCACTTCATCGCGGGTTTTCAAGAAATATTTCTTAGGATATATGAGAGAGAGATTACGTATACGTATGAGAGAGAAAGAGAATGTTGCTTTATTGTTTTTTATTATTTTTATTATTTTTAAGTTATATATGTACTACTGTGATATGTATTTTGTAAGAGTGTGGAAAGGGTTTATAAACACTTAAAACAATGAAAACTTACCAAACAATTACAATATAAATACTTAAATAAGTACTATCAGTCGATAAATTCCACATCGCGGATTTCACCTATCGCGGCCGGGTCTGGAACGTAACACCAGTGATAGGTGAGGTCTTACTGTATTGCTAACATGTTGTAAGCCGCCCTGAGTCTAAGGAGAAGGGCAGCATAAAAATCGAATACTGTAAATAAATAAATAAATCTAAAATCTAAAAAAAACCCCATGTCTGCAAGGTGCTGTTCCGTGTCACACCCAGCATGACCACTCCCACCCCGCTCCCAGCCCTCCAAGGTCCTGATTCAATCCTGATGAGGCCCTTAATGAAATTGAGTTTGGCACTGCTGGTCTAGGACAAAGAGTTTTGAGTTTTCAGAAGACAGACAGCAATTCTTAATGTAACTTCAGTTGATAGTTATAACTTAGTTATAACTTCACTCATATTAAACTTCAATATTACTGTATATACAAATAGTTTTTAAGCAAACCAATTTTATGTATTACATTTATTTTCCACCCACCTCACTATTCCAACTGAATGGCTTACAGAATGATATACATGTACTTTTGAATCAAATAGATAATAAATTTGGTGTAACAAAGTGATGATGTATGTGTAATATGTGTTTAAAAGGATATTTTGGAAAGAAAAAAAAATGTAAAGTTTCTGTAAAAACTAATGACAATCATCCAAGAATCTTTTAAATAAGTCTGCAAGGCTTATACTTGATTTAGAGGACATTTTCCAGTTTATTTCAATTTAGGATTTTTTTTCAGAAAGGAAGAATTTAAGGAATGGTCATGGTTGTCCATGGCTAAATTTGATAACAGCATGAGCGATTGCCAGAATGCAAACATGCTGAGAAGGTGCAAGTTACAAAATTTTCTATAAACATAATATCTCATGGTGGACCATATTCAATTTGAGATTATGGATAAAAGGATGAATTCAGTTAACGAAACTGACTTACGACAACTGATGGGACGATGGGACAAGGTAAGATGATATATGGCGAGTAGAATCCGAGCCCAACTACAAGAAATAAATTGGAATCACTCTATAATATGTAAACAGATACAGTGTTCCCTCGATTTTCATGGGGGATGCGTTCCAAGACCGCCCACGAAAGTCGAATTTCCGCGAAGTAGAGACGCAGAAGTAAATACACCATTTTTGGCTATGAACAGTGTCACAAGCCATCCCCTAACACTTTAATCCCCTAAATTACCATTTCCCTTAACTACCATTTACTCACCATTATTACTGGTATTCACCATTGAATAAGACACTTAGTGATCCTGATATTTATAAACATAATTAACTATAATTAATTTTTTTGTGTGATAACAACGCTGGTTGCCTGAGATTTCTGCCAATCAGCAATGGCAGGTGAAAGTTTGGCGATGACATGACGTCATTGGGCGGGAAAAACCGTGGTATAGAAAAAAAAACGTGAAGTATTTTTTAATTAATATTTTTTGAAAAACCGTGGTATAGGCTATTCGCGAAGTTTGAACCCGCGAAAATCGATTGAACACTGTACAGTACTTTACTCTTGAGTTAAAATGGTATATACAAGAAACACCCCCAGTTTTGTGGTGGGGTGTGAATGCTTGTCTCGTGGTGGGCACTACTCACAAAGCACCTGTTTTATGTTGTATGTGTTCATATTTTTAAAAATCAATAAAAATATTAAATTAAAAAAAGAAATATATATATAAACATAATATCTCAACATCAGAGCTGATGTTGTCCCTGGGCACAACATTTTCAGACACATTGATCTGCTTTAATTAGCCTACAAATTTAACTTCCATCATCTAATCAGTGGAAATAATTAACTATGCAAGCATGGTTATAGTTTGTCAATATAGCATAAGATAACTTAGAGGCCTAGACCTTGAATAATTTTGCTTGGGTTGCAAGCTTAAAAGTTAATTTTATAGCATGATCATTTAGGAACTGACTCTTGAAAAAATGCTACACATTTACTCTGCTCTAGTATGGTTAAAATTTAAAAAATGCACCATGCTGAAACACAAAAAACAAGAAATTAAATTATCTTAAGAACATCAAACGTACTATCAGATCTGAAGTGGTTTCTTAGTTGCTTATAATTATTTGTTACCTGATGGAAAGAGTTGCACCAGGACTGGTTGTCATTGATTTCTTCTTTGACTCCTTGAAACCCATGCTTGTGTCACCAGTAATAATATCCAACCATTTTGTTAGGTTCCTATTCAATTGCCTTTTATTTTTCCATGCATTGAAGTATTTTCTCTGTATTATACAGTATATCCAAAATATTAAAGCTGTAGTTTCATTGTTCTGCAAAGCAAGCTAACTTTAGTTCATCCAATAATGAATATTTTGTTCTTTGAGACCAAGGTATTCCTGGCATTTTTCTCTAAAACATAAAACTATAGAGTTGCTGTAAATTGTCTGAGTCCTACTTGCCACATTATAATAAATATTTCCCCTAAAGCAGGGGTGTCAAACTCGCATCGTCACATCATCACGTGATGTATTGTGACTGTTTCCCCCTTTGCTAAAACAGGCGGGCATGACTAGCGGATGACACATCTGGCCCGTGAGCTGCAAGTTTTATATCCCTACCCTAAAGGAACCAGTTTGGTGTAGTGGTTAAGGTACTAATCTAGAAATCAGGAGACTGTGAGTTTTAATCTAGCCTAAGGCATGAAAGCCAGCTGGGTGACTTTGGGTCAGTGATTCTCTGAGCCCAACCCACCTCACAGGATTGTTTTGGGGGAAATAGGAGTATTGCATACTTAAGTTACTTATAAAGTAATAAAGATGGGGCAAAAATCAAATGAATAAAGGAATTAGCACTGTACAGTCCAGCAAACACAATACGAGGGGTGTATCATTATTTCTCCCCACACTCAGATTAAAGAATCTACAGTCTTTTTTGAAGTTAATAAGAAGAGTAGAAATCACCATTGCCACCTGCTGAGCAGTTCAGGAATCTCGATATTATGAATAGTTGTGACAGGTGTTACTATGTTTTCCAATTGGAATTCCAGTGGAAACAGAAACTAGTAGTGCATAAAAGCATCTGATGAATTCATAATAACTTGGTGATTAAATTGAAAATTGAACCCATGGAAAATATGAAATACAGTAATACCTCATGATACGAACTTAATTGGTGCAAGGAGGAGGTTCGTAAGACGAAAGGTTCGTAAGACGAAACATTGTTTCCCATAGGAAACAATGTAAAGTCAATTAATCCGTGCAACCAAAAACCCCCCCGCAAAAAAACGGCTTTTGGCGACTGCTGGGAAGCCGCGCGGCTGTTTTAAAAGGTGACAGCCGGCCTGGGGGGCTTCCCAGCACCCCCCAAACCCGGGTTCGGGGGGTGCTGGGAAGCCCCCCAGGCCGGCTGCGACCTTTTAAAACACCTGCGCTGCTTCGCAGCTGTCTCCTGAAGCCGAACGCTAAAGCCGAACTTCCGCGTTCGGCTTCGGGAGACAGCTGCGAAGCGGCGCGGGTGTTTTAAAAGGTCGCAGGCGGCCTGGGGGGCTTGCCAGCACCCCCCCCGAACCCGGGTTTGGGGTTCGGGGGGTGCTGGCAAGCCCCACAGGCCGGCTGCGACCTTTTAAAACACCTGCGCCGCTTCCCAGCTGTCTCCTGAAGCTGAACGCTAAAGCCGAACTTCCGCGTTCGGCTTCGGGAGACAGCTGCGAAGCAGCGCGGCTGTTTTAAAAGGTCGCAGCCGGCCTGGGGGGCTTCCCAGCAACCTCCCGAACCGAACCCGGGGTTCAGCAAAATTTTGCCTCTTACGAACTTTGTTCGAGTTACGAACCGGTGTTCGGGAGGCTTTAAAACAGCCGCGCGGCTTCCTAGCAGTCTCCGAACGCCGGTTCGTAACTCGAAAAAAGTTCGTAAGAAGAGGCAAAATTTTTCTGAACCCCGGGTTCGTATCACGAGTTGTTCGTAAGACAAGGGGTTCGTATCTTGAGGTACCACTGTAATAGAAGTTTTAAGGCATTGGCAACATACTGGTGGAGAAGTAATTCACATAAATAGAAAGGTTATACATTTATATTTTTGCACAAAAATATAAAGCATACTAACGTTCCCATCTTCTACTTTACCTTTTTAATGCATAATTTTACCGGTGTTTGTCTTTTAATTTGCATTACCACAAAAAAGATAGCTATGTATATAATAAAATACATCAATTCAACACAGTAATATAGTAATACTGTAAACACACATCATTGCCTTAATGCAAGACGAGTATATAATTTTCTCATCACAAATGTTCTATAAATATATTAATATGATAGTCCTCCTAATGGCACTAATATTTTGAGGGAGCATCAAGTCAAAATAAACTTGCTAATAAAACCTTTTATAAAAAAATAATCTACACAAATAATTCAAATGCATGCTGGACTATAAATAAATCCTATTATTTACAGAATATTTTTTGCATGAAAATGTAGAAGTAATGTAAGTCTTCTTTGTACCAGTTTCTTTGCATCTAGTGATATAAATTGTACTTCATTTATATTTTATAAAATAAATTTTGTGGGCCACACTTAAATATCTTGTCAACTTTCTGTAGTGGCAGTAGCAATAGCAGTAAAGAATACAATATAAACAACATTTCCTTTTCAATATTTTCACCATATGTACATACAGCAGTTTGATGTGGGGGTATGAAGAAATATATTGCTGTCTAGAAATGGGCAAGTTTTAACTGACAGCGCCTATATTTTCTCTGTCTAGTATCTGTCTAGTACAATATTTTCCATAGGCTGCAAGTAATTACCACCAATCTTAATATGGCCACTGAAAGTAAAGTACAGCTTTTATTTGCAGCAACAAAGGAGCCCTGGGGAGTCACTTTGACTTCTGCAGCTTCTTAAAGTTGACTCACCGTTTCAGTGCAAATTAGGCTATGTAAATGAAGCACCATAAATTGGCAACAGAAAGAGAAGTATAAAATACCTAGCCATCCAAATGGAACTCATGCTGTGTTTTTCACTGCTCATGTAGAGAACAAAAAAGCAAATCTTGTAAGTGTATTATTTTGCCTTGTTCTTGAAATCTTTGCATGTTCTTCCCCTTCTCAACCCAGTCATAAAATACCATGCTGGCTACCATGTTTGCAAGGATAAAAAGTATTATCTATTTAGATCCCTCCATAAAAAATGACCCTTCTTGAAAATGGTTGAACAGGATTCATGGGCTTTTTGTTTGTTGTAGATCAGGACTGTCAAACTCATGGTCCAGGCCCAGTTTAGCAAAGAGGGGGAAAGTCCCAATATATCATGTGACACCATGAGTTTGACACCCCTGCTGTAGATTATCCAAGCAAATTACCTAGGGAACATATAGACCACAAACAAAAGTCCTTTCTTGCACTTTGTACTGGATGGAAAAAGAAATACATACACAGATTAATAACAATTCTCGTATGCAAATTGCCAATTCTTTCAATAAAGGAAAGATAGGATTAAACAAAAAATTCCCAATAGAAACCTTTACCCTGCAGGCAAGATTTCACTGCACACTGCAAATGTTCATTTTGATTATTGGACAATGAAATTAAACAATATGAATTGCTTGGTTTTATACATCCAATGAACATTGTGGGACTGTAGGCAGGGGTGGGCTGTTGCCCGGACGGGGTGGAACGCAGTGGGGATAGCAAAAATGGAGCTCCACCCCAGAGCACCCAATTTGCACTGAAATATGTTAAAAGAAAATGCAGGGTGTCCTGCATAAGCCACACCCACAATGTGGTAGTAAAGTGAAGGTAGCCCTTCAATGACTGTAGGACATTTTAGGCAAGTGGTATTGCCTATGTAACTAGTATAAGAAATTATATATTCTACCTTTATCTATACTTACTGTTGTAGTTGGCTCTGGGCCAGCTCCTGGCCCAAGGACTGTGGGGGTGGATGTGGGTCAGAGGCCAGTTTTATTGCAGACTGCTTCTGACAGCGAAGTGTCTGAAGCAGATAGTGGAAGTGAAAAGGGATCCTCAGAGGGGGTAATGGCAGACAGTCCATTAGGTAGTCGCCCCCTGAGTGATTCATCATCATTATCATCACTGGGTTTGGAAGAAGAGACATTAATTGATGTACGCGGGCGCAGAGCAATGTCTAGGAAAGAGCAATTACGTAAATACTACAGGAAATAAGGTAGATTATCTGTGGCTGGGTGTAATTAGACTAATCGGGGCTGCTGTTAAATAGTCAGCATTTTGGCCTCGGATATGGAAGTTTATCCGTTCGGTAAAGGAGGACATGTGTTTTGTATCAGGATTCTATAAGGACTATCTTTGAACTGTTTCCAGGATTTTTGAACTAAATCATAGTCAAGTTTGTGACTTTGCGAATTCTTGAAGGAGAGTGGCTGTGACGTCTTCACAGCTGCTTGTTATCTGCTTTGTGTTTGTTTATTGTTCTTCACAGCACTTAAGGCGGTTGCTTTGAAGGTGAGCATTTTGCCTGACTCTTTTACTTTCGATAAAAAACAGTATTTTTGACTTACAACTGTGTGTATCTGAATTCCTACCTTTGAACTTAATTGGGGACTCGTGCTGAGAACCCCGCAGAACACTTACATTGTAGGAATGCATTATGATTTACATTATAATAATATATACATGTAAAATACTGTATTTACATGCAAGTGTCATATGTTTCAATATGTCAGCAAGTATTGCGGGCCCAATTGGCAAAAGAAAGCTCAGAACAGTATACTGTAGTTTGGAAACATACAGAAGAGGCCTTCCTCCTGTAGTGGATAGACAATGGCCAAAATGATGAAGATGATGATCATATGGATAGGACTACCAGATCTGGGCTACAAAAATCCTGATATCTTGTAATGTTCTGATCCTCATGGACATGAAGGAATCTGATTGGACACATGAAAGCACATGGAAACTTAGTAATATAAGAAGAGCTGTCCTGGTTGAACTCATTTTGTCGAGCATTCAGGAAAGCTGGATGGGTGGTGGGGTTGAAATCCTTTTTTAAAACTATTGCTTTGTAGCAGTTGATACAATTCAGAAGGCAGTTTTCTAGAGCAATGAAGGCGAACCTGTTTTGGCTCGGGTGCCAAAAGGGTGTGCATGCGAGTGATAGCGTGAGTGTGTATGCCCAAACCCATAATGCAATGCCCTCGCACACATGCAAACAACTCCCGCACTGCTCCCTTGTGCATGCACTCAGGCCTCACTGAAACTTTCAGACTTCCGAAAGGCCTGTTGGGCCATTTTTTGCTGTCCGCAGGGTTCAAGAAAGCCTCCTAAAACCTGGGGTGAGCATAAAACGGCCAAACCGGAAGTTCAGAAATGAACTTCCAATTGGCCCATTTTTTGCCTTCCCTAGGGTTCAGGAGGCTTTCTGAAGCCTGGAGAGAGTGAAAACGGTTGGAAATCAGTTGGCCAACACGCACATTCATGCTTGAGCTGACATAGGGCAATATCTCGTGTGCCCTCAGATATAGTTCCGTGTGCCACCCATGGCACACGTGCCATAGGTTCACCATCACTATTCTAGATAGTCAAGGCCTCCAATTTAAATTTGAAGCAACCTGTTATATCTGATGGCAGTGAATTGCATATTTTAACAACACAGTATGTAAAAAAGTATTTCCTTGTTTATGGATATTCATTGGATAAATTCCTAAGAATGTGACTAAGAAATGGACCAAAAAAAAAAGATCTGTTCACATTTTTATTGCAAAATTTATAATAACTTTCACGTGTTTTTCCTTACCTTTTAGTTTAAAAGCTTGGAGTGCAGAATTTTCTTTGCAAAGGAACTAACTACTATTTCAACTGACCTTTTCTGTAGCTTTTTCAGCTTTATGCTGCCCTTTTCAAGATTCATTGACCAGGAAGCTTTGTGTGCATAGGACCTTCCTTACTACATTATAGTTCTTTTTCTTCTGGGCGTTTGCCTTTGCTGTAATGTAATTATTTTTCACTTTCAGGAACTCTGCATTTATTCTCTTTACCCTTAGACAGCAATGTAAAACACAATAGACTACCCAGTGCAAGTCCCTCCCACTCTTGCCACATAATTTTTGCCCATGTCATCATGCTTACTGATCAAACTAGATTAATATTGGCAAAACTGATGTTCTGACAATTTCTGCAGAATGCAATAGAAGAATGAAGAGCACTGCTGAGCAGCTAATAAGTGGCTATTCTTCAGTCACGCAGCACTTCAAATAACTTCTCTCAAAGGGAGAAGAGAAAATTCTATTGGTTTCAACACCTGGTTGAGCAGCTCAATAAGGACAAAATTGAACGTTACAGCAAAATCATTATTTATTTGGTAGCTACATCTTCATTGCATGGTCAGCCTGAAAATAAAAGTTATTTCAATGTGAATCAAATCCATACACGTATTTTAGAAAGCTGCTGCAGAGGAAAAATGTGACTTCTTTCAGTTGTTTCTGTTTGATCATCTTAGCACTCTTAATTTTAATCTGTATAGAACATGTAGGAATAGCCAAAGGCAGCATCTTTTTTTTCTCTCGAATTGTTAGATACATCATTTTCTAGGCTGACAAAATCACACTTGCTCTAATCATACTGGTTACCATTAAGGTGCTTTGCAAATCAAAGAGCAACTATGTGAAAAATGTACGCATAATTTAAAGGTATTCAACATGCTTCAATAAGTTAGATTGGGAAATGTTCCATGCCTGTTAGACCACAGGCAAATTAAGAGAGAAGATTTGTGATCATTTTTCATGGACAGTAATTGTAAAATGATATTACCTAAAGATAAATGTGATTGGTCACTTATTTCAAATAGAATTAAACAGCATAGTAAAAGAAATGAATGTGGAAAGTAAAATAGGCCGTCTTAAGACAGTCTTCACTACCATGCTGCTCTTCTTTGCAGATGTAACATTTGTTGTTAGTCTCAATTCTGGCTTTGTATGCAATTTTTCTTTTTTAAAAAAAGATGTTTTATTGTGTTTTTTCTCCTTAAACAAATATTTGGAGTTTATACATAACTGTGCTCATTTATATATTTACATTTTATGTACCGATCATTACATTCAAATCCAAGTATATTCCATACACTTCAGTTAGTATTTTATTTCTCCTTATACTTTGTCTCTCCTTTTTTGTTTTTTCTATTCCCAATCCAGTTATACTATTTCTTGTATACTACCTAATACTGTATTCCGAATCCATTTGTCCTTTCAATTCAATTATTAATTTGTCCATTTTGGCACAATCCATTTTTTTATTACTAAGTTTTCAGAGGGTATAGTCTTTTGTCTCCAACATTGCACAAAAGCAATTCTTGATGTTGTTATAATATTTATTATTTATTTATTATTTATTTATTGGATTTATATGCCGCCCCCTCCAAGGCCTCGAGGCAGTTTACAACATTTTTTTAAAAACCAATACAATATAGTAGTCTAAATCCAATTAATTTAAAACTAATTATACAATCTATAATCCCCAATTTATTAAAAAAACACAATCATACTTACTCAGACAGGTTGATGTTGTGCAATTGTTTATTGATTAGCAGAAGTTTTTATATATGTTTTATTTTTATGTTTGCTTTGATTTTTAACTTTTGTAATCTGTCAAATGTTCTTATTTATTTATTGTATTTATATGCCACTCATTCCAAAGTGGACTCAGAGTGGCTAACAAGTGAGATAAATACAATAGTACAAAAATACAATCAAAATACATAATAAAATCAATAATATAATAAAACAATAAAATAATATCCTAAAAAGAACCATGCACACACATCAGTCAATCTAATTCCAGACCTGCCAGAAAAGCCAGGTCTTAATGGCTTTCTGGAAGACTGGTAGGGAGGAGAGGGGAGTTGATTCCATAGGGTCGGACCCGCCCCAGGGAAGGTTCTTCCCCCAGGTCCTGCCAACCGACATTGCTTGGCAGATGGGACCTGGAGAAAGTCGATTCTGTGGGCCCTTGCTGGCCGCAATGGGGTATGAGGTCAGAGGCGGTCCCATAAATAGTCTGGCCCTGAGCCATTTAGGGCTTTTTAACTGACATAAAATAGGTATGACTGATTGATAAATAAATAAATAAATAAATAAATAAATAAATAAATAAATAACCTCTTTCTATCATTTTATTATTTTTTTAAGGAAGGGAATACAGTATAAGGAAAAATGTATATCTTTTTTAAACAAGATAATGTTGCCAAAGAGAAATTAAAAGATTTTCCTTGTCCTCGTAAATCTGTAATCACTTTTTAACTGTGAGATATTAAAAGAGAGGCAGACAATCAGTTAATCTCAAAAAATCCTTCAAAAGTCAGTCTATCCTTTGGGTGATTTAATGACATTTAAATGGGTGATTTTGAAACCTTGCTCTCACTTCCTGTTCATTATAAATTGTCTTTGCTTTTCCACAGTAAAATTATGTTTGTCCTCTATAATTTAGCTAAAACTTTCCTCTCTCTGCAATAACAAAATATCACACTTATTAAGTGCCCTCACTTTCATCTGTGAAGAGGAATGTCAGGGGGAGGGTGAAAAACTCTACTTCTTGAATGTCATGGATTCCCCTATTGGGTAGTCTAATTTTATAGCTATTAAGGTGGTTGGTTTTTTAAAAAAATTAAAATTGAGTATTGGATAGATTGCAACATTATAGGGTCTCCCAATAGGGATATTCATCAAGTTCTTCCCTTTAAGATTCTTCCTCCTTCCACACCATTGATTCTCATGGTTGAGTACCTTTAAGCAAAGCATAGATTGCCTTTTGGGGGGGGAGATATTAAGTCACAAAAGTTAAAAGAAGTTTTCTATTTGATTAAAGAAGATTCAGACAGAAGTTAAACAGGGCCAAGCAGCTAATTTTCTTCATATGTTAACCTAGTAACAGATATATAAGTCCTATACAAATATTTTGAACTAACATCAATGGATTTAACAATCTATTTGAAAGGAAAAAAGTCTGTCTTGAGGTTAAAAATAAAAATAACATATGCCTTCGGGAGACTCATCAAAACATACAACATTAATGTACTGGTATGTAAATGACTTCACCAATTTTTATAGCTTGAGCCAATGAAAAAAAAACTAGTCACATGTCAGAAATGTATTTTGAAGGGAGATTTATAATACTATAAATTCACATTGAATTGGGGAAAATAACATTTGCTTTAGTTTACACGTCAAATGATGAGGCAACATATGTGCTAGATTTATGGTTCACTTTTAACTAAATTATGGAAATCATGCCTCTGACATGCAGACATCCAATAACCATATAATTAAACAGAAGAAGATCAAGACTGATAAAGTGGAGACAATAGCTTATTATAGCTATAAATATTATTACACTGAATTACAACAAAAAGTGAAGGACTTCTTCCAGACCAATTCCTGACAGTTCTTTAGTGCAATATATGAAAGAGTGTAGACTATGGCAGAAACTCTATTTTATTACATAATTATTTTTCCAACTGTACAGAAGCACAGCAGTATAAGAATTCGCTCATAGGTGTGAGAAGAAGGAAACCAGCCACAACTTCCAAAGGTTGTTCCCAGAGGTGGGATTCATTACCTTCCATACCAGTGCGCAAATATGAAAGGCCTTCTGCACATGTGCAGTGCTTGCGCATTATGTTGGGGTGGGTGGGCGGAGCATCCCACAGTTGCTGCAATTGGTTTGCGCGACCCAGAAAGAACTAGCTGAATACCACCACTGGTTGTTCTGTCATTTTAGTCAGAAAAGATTTGGAGTGCATATGTATCCAAATACATTCTGGCTGTGATTTATTAAAATGTCTTGCATCTGGATTTGGTTCCAGAATCAGGATCTATTCTTTGAAGCCACTCAGCAGCTGCAAATCCTAAAAACTGGCATGTGTTTAATGAATTTAAAAATTGGGGGCTATATTTGCATTTCTCAGCATTCCAAAAAAATCTGAACCAGTGCATAGCCTGGTCTATGACTGAGCTTTACAAATAAGCCAAACGGTATTGTCTAAAATTAGGAAAATTAGACATAATTTAGCATAATAAAAGAGCCCTAATGACAATTTGTTCTCAAGCACCCCATTAAAGTGTTCTACAATGCCCAATAATGGGAGAAATAAATACAATGTGATTAATATTCAAAGCTTTACTAAGAGCACATAGTGGTAACAAAAAAGATAAGATTTAGGGACTAGCGAAGTGGGGTGTCAGTTGATAAAATAGGTTCTACTAAAAGCAGTAACATCTGCTTTTTGCGTAAGAAATAATTCAAACCATGTAGGAAACATGTAGCAATAATTAAAGTCTATTAAGAACCCTAAGAAGGTGAAAAGTCAATACTGTAGTCTATTCAGAAAACTGAAACTAAATTCTCTGAACAGCCAAGATTGTGTGGTTTTCACAGATCCTCTATTGCATTATTACTGAGACATAAGCTGGCAAGGTTCCAATGTCCTGGTGCAAACCATCCTCTTTGAGTTAATGTTGCATGGTTGCTTTTCCAGGATGGCTTATAGACTGCTTGAGATGAGGAAACATGCATAAAATATTCTTTTCGATTTTTGGTTGATCATTTGAATATCTCCACCATTCACTGGTATTGGTAATGACCATTAAAGTGCCTGTCTCTGATTGCAGTGGAATCAGATCCAGAAAAGAAAAAACAGGATCCAATGAAAGCCCTCTAAAAAAACAACTATACATATACAAATATGTATATGGTACTGTTACGAGGTGCCACCCTCTGTGACATCCTGCGGAAAGAATATTTAGCTAGCAAATCCAGATTGCTTCTGATTACTAAGAAAAGTCCTCCTGGAGGAGCAAAGGCTTTTTATATTGTATACAGGCTTCAAGGGAAAATCAGAACTTGAATAAGACAAAGCAGTATAGTAGTGGAATATTGGTGAGGGAGAGCGAGCGAGCAAGCTGATGCCTATTTGGAATAATTTTTAGCAATAATATTATACATTATTTCAATTTCAAACAGACTTATTGTCTAAATTAATTTAGGCACTGATGCCAATTAATTATTGGTTATGCTCTTCTTATCTTGTTGATTAAAAGCAATTAGAGGGGTATAGAGTGTTACCAAGCTAGCAAGAAGATGATTCTGAACTATCTTTCCTGTCACCATGGAATCTCCTATGCTTCTCCAGATAATCACTTTCTTCTGGATGAGCTGTTCTTCTTCTATTTTATGCTGTTCTAGCATGAAATTACAAAGCTCCATGCTGCAAATTAGTTTTCTGTTGGGAGACTGAACGCATCAAATAAAAACCAAATCTGACTGACTTCAGAAACTTCTCTTGAGTAACTGTTTCATGAAGAGTTTGCCTAGCAGCAAAACTGTAGTTCGAGTGAAAAAGACACAGAAAGTATTCTAAAATCATGAAGCTTGGACTGCTGTTACTTTAGTGGCTTCTGAGATTTCTGATTTAACATCTAAGAAAAGTCTTAGATCCTTCTAGAAATTACATAAAAGTGTTCTTCACCCATAAACATTCGGAAGGACAAGTGCCAGCAAAAACGTAATTTTTTAAAAAAAGATTTTTATTGATTTTTTTAAAAAAGCTGATGCTTGTGACATATATAAAAAAGAAAAAAATATATAGAAAAAAATAAGAACAACAAAAAGAAAAAAACTGCATATGTGTGTGTGTGTGTGTGTGTAACATATTTTTGCTGATAATGAAAAAGAAGGGAGACTACTATAGATTTATTTTGGGCTTATTTGCCTTCATCAGGTAGCCACACCCTTACTGGGATTTGAACCTGGGGCCTCTGCCTTGTAAGGCAGTGGCCTTAGCCTCTGGGCTCGACAAAAAAAATCGCACACACATATATACATATACGCATATACATATACATATACAACTACAGCATCTTACAACTCTGCATATTTAAACCAGGAAGAGAAAAAACATCCCAGTTCTATCATATCTTCCTTTTATACATCAATACTCGTTTTCTAACTTATGCAGTTATATGTATCGTTTTCTTTTGATACTTCAAAAATTTAACAAATCTCATTCATCATAATACTAATAATAGTGGTAGTAATATATTCCCAAAACAATGTCAATTTATTTATTTATTATTTATTGGATTTGTATGCCGCCACTTTCCAAGTAGTCTGAGGACTCAAATTATTGATTATAATCCTCCCTTCACTTCATATTGCTCAATCTTTTCTCCAATATATTAGCATTGTCTATAAGTTCCTATTTATATTACCTCTATACTGTACTACTTATCTTGTTTTGTTTTATTTTTCTTTAATGTAAGTTTTAATAGCAAAGATTGGTCTGTCGTGTTAACATTAAACGTGGACAAAAGGGCTAAAGTCTAATTAAGTCACATAGATAAAAGCCAACTATATAACACTACTCTATCTCAGCAGTCTCTAACCTTTCTGACTTTGTGAGCCAGTGGTGGCAGCTGTGACGAGGGGGATGGTTCCATGCAAGCAGCTTGTGCAGCCCAGTTCTGAACTGGCCACAGCCCAGTACGGGGCCAAAGCCCAGGAGTTTGGGACCCCTATCTTATCTGGAATGGCATTTGAAATAGCTGTGATTAAAGCAAATGGGTTTATTATTGGCAAAATTTTCAGAAATCAGATGACCAAAGAGAGTTCTCCAGAAATTAGTGCACCAGGCAGAGAATGATTTTTTTTTGTCCTGCCAACAAACAGCTGACTTTGCTACTAAATTCGGCTCTTTGGCTGCACACTTCCCAGATTTGAATGGGAGAAAATAGGAATGACCCAACACAACCCTCTGCTGATTGTGTACTTGCCAGGGAAGAGCACTCCAGAACAGGATGGGTGTTCTGTCTGGGTCACTCCAGAAGCCAATACCAACCCAAAAAGAGAAACCAGACACACTGGTAAAAGGCAAATGCAGTTTATATAATTCAAGGAAAACACAGGTAACAGAAAATGTCCTTACAAACAGGAAAAACGCTGGAACTTCAAATATATACACGAAGGGAATGGTCCATGAAGCAATACCAGATTCTTGCTGCCAAGACGAAGCTGTAGATAGCAAACAGACTCCTCCCACGAGTCTTCCAAACTGCGAGGCCACAAGCCAAGATCAGAGACGCTGAGAATCAAAACAGGTCACCGCAACTCCAATTGATAACACTCCACATGGCTTCAAGGCCTTGCCTGTCTTTTAAACCCTGCTGATGAGGACCACACCCAAACCCAGCTGTTTCTAATTCAATGGTGAAAATATTTCTTTAACTGCTCCTTTCGTTGCTCTGAACGTCTCTGTCTCATGTCAATGACAGCTTGTGCGTCATCACCTAATGACTCCAAGCTACTGGCTGGGGAGAGCCCCCCCCCCCCCCCCCGGGGCTCTCATGCTGTTCTCCTTCATCCCATTCCTGACTCTCCTCTCCCCCGTCCGACTGTTCATCCCCCTCCTCTGCGCTGTCATCCTCCTCTGGGCATGGAGCCAGCAGAGACACAGCTGGTCCCTGAGCGGCCTCAGGCTGAATCACAACAATGGGGAAGGTGTTTTTATCTTCCCCTGGTTCCAGGGAAGCCTTTGGAGCCTGGGGGTGTGTGTGTGTAAAACGCAAGCCTTTCCAGAAGTTGGGAAGCAGGCCATTTCCAGCCTCCAGAGGGCCTCTGGGGGATTGGGGAAGCTGTTTTCATCTGCCCCAGGCATTGATTAATGGGTGTGTGGGCAATCACACATGCACAATAGCATACGCCCATACTCTTTTGGCACCCAAAGAAAAAAAGGTTCGCCATCACTGCTCTAGATGTTTGTAATTCTTGGTAAGAGCAATTGTAACCTGAGTCTTTAGCTTTTCCTGTCAGCGTTTGGGGTTTTTAAGGTATGCCTCGGTTATGAACTTTATTTTTTTTTCTGCTTTTGACCTACACTTTTAATTAATCATCTGGTGGAATGCCTTCCTTCCTTCCTTCCTTCCTTCCTTCCTTCCTTCCTTCCTTCCTTTCTCTTTAAAGAGAGGAATTTTCTCTTTCTTTTGTATTTACACTCTATCATGGGAAACATTATCTTAATTTTTCCTATGGACATTTTGTTATAGAACATATACTTCCTTTGTCCTTGAGAGGAATTGCCTACATTTTGTTTTGAAAGTCTGGCTATAAAGGAAATTTGGATTATATTAAAAATTAAAACAACAATACATTAATTAACATATTATGTACTCTTTATGCCTACAAAAGGAGACTCAATGAAAGATGAGAGCCAAATCAACAATGTCAAAATCTTCTTGGAAGCCCTGGGAGGGGGGAGGGGATGCTTTTCAACTTACCAGCTATGAATGAAAATTTAGATAAAAGGTTTGATGATTTAATGTTGTTAATCAATCTAAGGATGATAGCCCGATATGGGTAATAGCAGCTAAATTAGGCTTGCAATTGGGTGGTTTGGAAGTCAATTTGTTGCCAACAGAATTGAAGGATCTTTGTTTGAGAATCGCAAGTTCTGTTGGAGAAAGGCTGAAAAGGGCATGGATTTAAAAAGCTTAGAGATGGCAATATGGATCAATGATGAACTAGACCTTCTTAAAAAAACAACTGATGGAGATTATGGTGCAGACTTATTACATTGAATCAGAAGACGACTGTTAGGAAATGTTATAGTTCAACTTGCACAAAAAACTTCTAAACAACAAGTGCTGCAGAGATATTCACAACAAAGAACTATGACTTTGAGGAATGAGATGCAATTGTTGGGAAAGATCCCAGTTATAATTTTAATGAAAAGCTTTATTATTAAAAAAATCAGTTGAATATATTTGATCCTGGACAGATTAGAGATAACGACTGCAGTGGTTTATGATAGATTCAATTAGATTTGATTCAATCCAATTAGATGACAACCCGTTGTGGACTTTCTGTGTGTGAGATACAATAATAGATTCTTAACAAGACGTTTTAAAGTTTTGTTTTATTTTTGGTTAATTTTTTTAATACAGTAAATAGATGGTAGGTTTTTTATCCAGTAAATAGATGGTAGGTTAAATTAGCTAGACCAGTGTTTCCCAACCTTGGCAACTTGAAGATATCTGGACTTCAACAAACCTAATAAATAAAAATAAATAAATAAAAATAAACTCCCAGAATTCCCCAGCCAGCGAATGTTGGGAGTTGAAGTCCAAATATCTTCAAGTTGCCAAGGTTGGGGAACACTGAGCTAGGCAAATAGAGCTATAGAAGTTTATAAACTGTAGAATTGTTTTGAAAGGGGGGAAAACTATTATTGTTGAAATATATTTATCAGTATTCATCTAGGGGGTATTTGAAGAAATATCCATCTGATTCAGTCCTAAGTTGAGAGAAAGGTACTGGAGACAAAATGGAGTCTGGAGGCTGATTGGAAAGAAGGTCCATTTATTGATAAACCGAAGCACATGGGTGGTTCTGGGCAGCTGACCACATGGAGTTGAGAATAGGGGGTATTTATACCTTCTCTTGGGCTTTGAACTTGACCTACCTGTTCCTGTGCAAGAACATGTATTCTATTGGCTGTTGTAGGGGTCATAGCCGACTCTGTAGGTTGTCTGAGCCAAGCTTGGTTAAGGCTTGTTCTGCTGATGCAATGAAGGGCCTTGTTGGGCAATTCCTATTGTAGATGAGGGCTAATCCTACCTTTCTTCAGACCTTGCTGCAAGGAATTTGTTTAGGAATAGAGTTACCTAGATCTCAATGTCGTAACTGGTGACATCTATTGAAGGGCATCAAGAAAGGTGAGAGCTGCTTTCTGTCTCCAAGAGCATGTTTCTCAATTTCTCATCCAAGGAAATATAAAATTCTGCCTTTTTAATATTTCTCAAAATATTTCATTCTTCTAGGAGAAGGTGGGTGCTAACTTTATACAGGGGGAACGTTTAGGCAAGGAGAGGGACGGCATATTAATCGAATGAATGAATGAATGAATGTTTTTTTAATGCACATTTTTGTCTTGTTTACACATTCCTGAGACACTTGCAAGCAAAAAGGAATTTTAACTGATAAACCAGATTAAGATAATTCGTGGATCACTCCTTGAATTAATGTGGTAGTCCATTAGCTCAGACTGATAAGTAAAACAGTATTTTCTATGTTAATCCACCCCCCCCCTCCAAATATAGCTAGTAGCTTAAAATGAGATTGGCAAATGGGTGGTTGCAGCTGATTGCAGGCATGTGGTGAGTTACAAAGAAATGCTTACATTTCAGAGTTCCAAAGCTTTTTCAGCAACAGTGATTAGCACTCAGCAGCATTTCTTCAATCAGAAAAGCAAAAAACTTTGAGAATGAATCTGCATTCTTCCTTTAAATAAAGTTCAGTGCTTTTCTACATCTGTTCAAAGAAAAGCAGGAGACAGAAAGTGAATCAGAAAACCTTGTGCAATTAAGCTAAGAAATGAACAATATGTTTAAATACAGTGGTGGCATAATCAAAGTTAAAATAGGGATGGAAACTAGAAAAGGGGGGTTAATAAAATACACATTTTCATATAATAAGGAGAAGTAATAGTAAGAGGGAAAATTAGAATTTGAATGATGGTATACTAAATATGCTTAAATAATATGGTGACTGGCATAAAAATAATACAGTGATCTCTCGATTTTCGCAGGTTCAAACTTCGCGAAACGGCTATACCACGGTTTTTCAAAAAATATTAATTAAAAAATACTCTGCGGTTTTTTTTCTATACCACGTTTTTTCCCACCTGATGACATCATACGTCATCACCAAGAGTCACTTCTCTCTCTCTTTCTCTCTCTTTCCTGTCATTCTCTGCTTCAATCATTTCCTCATTTCTCTGTTTTTCTCCCCTTTTTTCTATCATTTCTCTCTCTCTCTCTACCTTCCACTCTGCCCCCTCTTGCTCCCTCTCTCTCTTTCTCCCTCTCTCTCTCCCTCTCTCCTTTCTATCTCGCTCTGTCTGTTGCTCTCTCTCTGTGAGAATGCCTGCCCCGCCTCTCTTGCAGCCCCCTCGCTGACAGCTGGGACAAAAGCACTTTCAGCTAAGGGACTGCGAGAGAGGTGGGGCGGGCATTCTCAAAGTACTCAAAGCGGCTAGCGGCTGAATGAGGAGGACAAGAAGCCGTAGCCACCAGCGCTGCTGCAGGAGGACCCGTGCCCCAAGAAAACCGGTGAGAGGGGCAGATCGATCGAGCGCGGGGGGTAGCAGCAAGGGGGCCGGAGGTGCTGGGGGGCGGGGGCAGCCGACATTCAAAACAATCTTTGACGGCCTCTGCACTTTCGTCGCTTCCCGCCCCCAACTTCAAGCCCGGCTCCTTGCGCGGCCTTGGAAAAGGGTGCACGGGGGTAGTTTTTGGCTGTCCATAGCCAAAAATGGTGTTTTTACTTCTGCATCTCTACTTCGCGGAAATTCGACTTTCGCGGGCAGTCTGGGAACGCAACCCCCGCGAAAATCGAGGGATCATTGTATATTGAACTATTGATCAAATAACAAAAGATAATTCAATATGAATAGGTGTATGTTTGCTAAATGTAACAAATTTGATCGAAAATACTTTATTTGTATTAAAATGCTTATCTCAATGCACATACGCGCAGAGCTGCCAAAATGCAGGAATGTTTCTTGAGAAGAATGACTACTCGGGAATAGGTTTGGAGCTAATTGGCCACTCCCATAGCCTATTTAAATGCTGAAATTGAGTGACCTATTTGCAGTGCCAAATTTCTGCTACTAGTTCTATAGAACCTGTCCAAACTGACAGCAACCTACCTTTGCTACCAAGTAATATTAAGGATATTGGACAATAGTTTTAATCTCCGTGATGCCTCTTTTCTTTAGTATGTAATTAACATATTTCAATCTGTGGGGCGTTGCATTTTTCTCCATATTTATTGGCAGAAATTGGTTAGACCGTTTTACTCTCTGGATATATCAACAATTTATGTAACTTTCCAACTTTTTTTTCCTTTTTGCCATTTACAAATTTTGAGCTTTCTTTTTCCTATGGCAGATTTACTTCGTCTCTTTTCTTTGATTTACATCACTTGCCATAGACAGTTTGGTTTGTGGGAAAACTTTTTCTGTTCAGCTGACCATTTTACTACCTGCTATGCTCTTGCTGACATATTTGATTTTTTTAAAATGGTTGGAGTGGTTTTCCTGTATTTTAAATGTTCTTGCTTAGAACATTTCTCTAGTTGGTGACACATCAATTATAAACAACAACTACAACAAAACAACAACAACAATAATACAAATACAAATACAGATATAATGGTGCCTCTGCTTACAAACTTAATTCGTTCCATGACCAGGTTCTTAAGTAGAAAAGTTTGTAAGAAGAAGCAATTTTTCCCATAGGAATCAATGTAAAAGCAAATAATGGGTACGATTGGGGAAACCACAGGGAGGGTGGAGGTGCTGTTTCCTCCCAGGAGATTCCTAGAGAGGCCCCACAGAGGCTTCTCCCCCCCTGTTTCCTCCCAAGAGATTCCTAGAGAGGCCCCACAGAGGATTCTCCCCACCTTTTCTGGCCCTGTTTCCTCCCAGGAGATTCCTAGAGAGGCCCCATGGAGGCTTCTCCCTGCCTCTTCCAGTTAGAGTTTTGGAGGCTCAGGTTTGTAAGTGGAAAACGGTTCTTGAGATGGGGCAAAAAAATCTTGAACACCTGGTTCTTATCTAGAAAAGTTCATAAGTAGAGGCGTTCGTAGGTAGAGGTACCACTGTACAAATAATGTTACATGGAAAGTGCTGTGCTTGAGAACATTTTAAAGAATAGTTATTTATTTAACTAAATCTATTTAACAAGCCATTATCTCATGCTGAGCACACAAACCCCTTTTTATATACATGGCGATAATGAGGTCCCAAGGGGCATAACTGTACATACACATGAACAGTGTCTATGGTGGGCTGTGTGTGTCAGAATGATGATGGCAGAGCTGCAGTGTAAGCCCTACATCTTAAATCTGTATGTGTGAAAGACCTGGCACATAGAATCTCCAACAATTGGACTCAACTGAATGAATAACATCATCATTATTACCATCATCATCATTATCCTGTGATGGTGCATAAACATGCAAGGCAGATCATGCAGTGCTGAAAGATCCTCCGTCCACATTTCACCCATGCCACTGAGTGATTTCTAAAATATTTCTCCTTCCTTTATGTAGCACACTAATTTTCAATACAGCTGTACCAATGCCAAGAAAGCCCTTAGCTATAGAAAAAGAAACTCACACAATTTGTACTTGTCAGGTTGAGTACATAAATACCAGCTCCCATAAAGACAAATACAAGCAGCTTTTTGGAATTTCCCTGCTTTTTCATACATAACATTAACTTCCTCTTCAGTCATGAAAAGCGAAGCTCAGTGTTGTGGTTTTCTGTTTACTTCCAGGTAAGAAACCTATTGAAGAAGTTATCTGGTGGAAAGAGAGTGTGGAAAACAAATAGATTTGCACTCACTGGACTAAGGGGCCTCGGGCAATCACTGCAGATATAGGAAGAGAAAGGCAAATAGAAATCAGAGCTGGCCTGCTGGTTTGCTCATCGGCCTCCTCTAAATTCATTCGGCCAAAACATCATTAGTAAATTGAAACCCTCCCAATTTCATGTTCCCAATCCTGCCCCCCCCCCCACCTCCACCCCAGCTGAAAAGTTCAATTTTCTTGATTTAGTGAAGCTGTTAGTTGAATTGGTGTCCAGGAACTTCTTGCTACTCTTACTTTGACCAATTAAGATTGACCAATTGACCAATTAAGAAGTGAGACTTTTGATGACAGTGAAAAAATAAGTGACCCCTTCAATATTAATTTTTCAACAAGTCTCTTTGCCTGTGGCAAAGTAACTTCAACTTTAGGAAGATTTTTGAAAATTCTTTTTCTAGCTGGAACTTTGCTTTTTATTACCTACTGGGTTCAAGTAATCTTAATTTTTTGTTTCTGTGTTTGTTTGTTTATTTGTTTGTTACTAATACGTGGAGATTTGGCTCCCACATGCTAAGCCAGTTTGCTTCCCCATCGCTTGTTAAGTAAATAACAGTGCCATTGGTTCATAGAATATGGCAAGTCACAAATGAGCAAACTATATTATGGATTCTGGGCGGCCACAACCACAAATATAGCATCCAAATAATACTAAAAATCTATAAAACAGTTTAAAAACAATTAGCATAAAACAGTAAAACCCATGCATCTTAAAGATTGACTTTCTTAAATATTTTTGAAAATGTATAATATTTTTTTCCAATTTCATGCTTTTTAAGGAAAGCCTTACCATAATTTTGTCCCATACTGCATTTCAGTTATACCATAAAGAGTTAATGATGCTACCAATATAGTATTTATCCATATAGCATGAGGATCACCTCTTGCAACAAAATTGAAGCATGGTAAATGAAAATCTATAGACTGCATCGTAATCCTGAGATCCTGCTATCTCATTCCATGGGGTGCAACCTGAGACCAATAACAGTTTATCACATTAAACTGAAAACCATTTAAATCTTTTAGTTTAGTTTGACAATAGCAGGACATTGATTCAGTACACTGCATATTCATAAGTCACCTGGACAGCTGGAAATCCTCATATCGATCATTACTAAATGGGAACATGAGGATTAGTGTATTCAATAGATGCAGCTGATTCCCAAAGCATCGTTTCTTTGGGCCTTTTATCTTAACATACATTGTCTTGCAAGCTCCTGTTGCTTCTTTGGCTGTCCAACATGCATTTATTGCTCTGCTGTATGGCCAAATGAGAGCATGGATTACCAACTTTGTCCTCCTGAAAGGCTTGCTCTGTTTTACTGTTATTAAGGCCACTTGCTCTAATCTCTCTTCCCCCTTTGAGAAACCCACTCAATTTATCTAGAACAAGAAAAATACTGAAGATGAAGATTTTCTCATTAAGATTGAAGATGGTTCCTCCCCATCCAAACCCACATGCCTTCAGGTCTTGGGACAAAAGCTTGACAGTCTCACTTGAGTAGTCTGAAGTCAAAAGATATATCATTAGGGAATCCCAAACTAATAGATGATCTCATCCAATGGTTACATGTAGATAAATAAAGATGAATTGAATCCTGCAGCAACTTGCAAAGGAATAGTGTAGGGGAGGATCTCTCCCAGCCAACCAACACCAACTTGAACCAGGGAAATATATAGTGCTGGAAGCTTGCTTTGTGTAGATTCAGAGTTAGAATTCTATTTTTTTATGTGGAGGTAGAAAAAAAAGATGAATATATGGTTTTAGTAGGAGATCTGGCTCCCACAGGCTAAGCCAGTTTGCTTCCCCATTGTTTGTTAAGTAAACAACAGTGCCCTTGCTTCATAGAATATGCCAAGTCACAAATGAGGAGACTCAATAGTGTCAACTCCCAACCCCCAACATTTCTCCCTTAAACTCTCCACAATTGACCTCTCCAGGTTCCTAAGAGGCCAGTAAGGGGCGCATATAAGTGCACTGATGTGCCTATCGTCCCCTATCCAATTGTCTTCCCTTACATTATCTATCTATCTATCTATCTATCTATCTATCTATCTATCTATCTATCTATCTATCTACATATATCTATCTATCTACATATATATACATACATATATCATATATATTCTCTCCTTATTTCTTATATTATATATATCCTCTTTTTCCTTCTATCTTTATATATATTACTTAATGCCTACTCTCTTCCATATGTATTGTATATTGGACAAAGAATAAAATAAAATAAATAAAAACTGCCACTTAATACATAATATCATTCTTTGCTTTGTTCATTCCAACCAGCATTTGAACCCACAGTTGCACCTTGAATTTTCAGATCAAGAAATTCATTTCAGTGGATTAATATCCATGCAGCATTTCCTATTTTCTTAGCAGTCTGTATTATCTGTCATGCCGATATTAAGCCACTGCACTCAGCACCGGCAACTTAATTGTCTTTCATATTGCTACTGTCACAAGCCTGAAGGCAAATGATTAATAAAACACAATTATTTACATTGTAGTACCATCTTTTTAATTAAACTGAAAATGCAGATCATTTGCCTTTTGCCATCGGGTTGATTGTGTTTTAAAGGGGAAAAAATTAAGGTCAGCTCTTAAAATCAATCTTTCCCCACCCCCCACCCCACTCCCAATCTTAATTGCAGGTTCAGGAGACAGCTCTCTTGTCATCTTTACAAACTGCTGGCTCTGCTTATGACAAATATTCAGCAGAACCCCTTTTGCACACTTTTGCTTTCTCAATTCAAAGAAAGATCTCATCTGTGACTGACCGAAACACCTTCATAGGTTATTTGGGTAGTGCTACACCTTCATTTATTTTTTTGTGAATTATTTAGTAGTTGTTGTGAGCCAGACCAGGAATATTAATATTGCTAGTGGCCTTATTGCCCTTTCAACTGAAGGTCATTTCAAGAATGTAAATGTGTTGCCTTGGGCAATGTCAAGTTTGTAAAAAATTTATACTAAGCTCATGCGAATTCACATATGCAGACATTTAATTACTGCTACAGTGCACAGAGTGGGCAAATTCAAGGGCACCTTTCCCAAGGTCTTGGTGCCACTTCAAAAGCAGCTCCTTGCTCTTATGATAATAAGATAATATGATAGTCAAGATTGACTCAGACTTCCATCCTTCTGAGGTGGGTAAAATGAGGACCACGAATTGTGGGGGCAATATGGCTCTGTGGCTCAGAGTGTGGCTCTGTGGCTCAGAGTGTGGCTCTGTTAAAAAGTGCTATTTAACATGTTGTAAGCTGCCCTGAGTCCAAGGAGAAGGGCGGCATACAAAAAAAGTCAAATAAATAAATAAATAAATAAATAACAAATAAATAAACAAACAAACAAATAAATAAATAAATAAAGGCAACATTGAAAAGCTGACCCAGTTGATTTTCAGCTCAGCTGCCCTGTATTTGAAACTGATTCATCTTATTCTGGATGGTTCTTTTTTTTTCCTCCCATGGCCAGGAAGTTTTCCCTTACCCTTATTTCATTTCCAAAGGCCAGAGAATAATTTCTATTTAAAATATACATCCAGGGAACTTCTGTTTTTCAGTTGGCTTCTGGCCAAACGGATGAAGGAAACAGGTAGAATTTGCCAATTTATTCTTTCCTTTCTTTGCAGCAGGAAAACATTGCAAGAATCAGCCATTGAAACAACTTGAATAAATCACGACTATATTCTACCAGTTCTTCCACCACTGCAGATCACAACCATGTTTAAACCTATTGTACAGAGCATCTGTTTGTACAAGTGCTGATAGTATACCCATATCTATCCCTTGAGCTTCATAGCTCTTGATGGCTTTTAAACAGAGAGATGACTCTGCAACTGGTTGCGTTTCACTTTTTAACAGCTGCTCACACTTTCCTTTTGCAAGCAGCCAGATTATATATGAGTAGTGATGGACGAACCGAACCCGCACAATTCGGGTCCGTACCAAATTTTGTGGTGTTCGGTATGCCGAACACGAACTCGAAATTTTTTGAAACTTTGGGTGAAGTTCGGGGTCGCGTTCGGCATTCGGAGCTTTGACGTCACCGGCAGGTTGCTAAGGATGCCAAGGTGATCACTTCCTGTATTCCATGGAATCCAGGAAGTGATCACCTTGGCATCCTTAGCAACCTGCCAGTGACGTCAAGGCTCCGCCCCCAGAATCTCTTTGTGGGAGGGATTCCCCAGCTCCTTCAAAGGGAGGTCTTCACATAAAAATAAACATTGTTATTTTTACAAAAAAGGACGCCACAGTGGCGCTGCAAGCAAAGGGCAGTCCTTTCACATAAAAATAAGGAAAGCAGCAGAAGCAACAGAAGTCTTTCTTTCTCTCCCCCAAACTCTGTCTCTGTGACTTCCAAATCCCAACTAGGGCAGCGGCTGCTTTGTGAGTGCACTTCCTGCTCTATGTTGACAGTCATTGAAGGCCTCTCCTTCCCCCCTGCTCCTCTCCACTCTGATCTCCCCACGGTCCTCCCCACCTGAATGCTGACTGATTGGAGCACCCGTTGGCCTGCCTGGGAAGTCTCTCTGCCTTGAGAGTCACCAGACAGGATGGCAGCTGAGCCAGACTCTTCCTGGGGAGGGGAGCCTTGCAGGACCCTTGCCTGCAATCCCTTCCTCCCGTAGCCCCCCTTACTCTTCCCAGGCACTCAGCAGCAAGACAACAGGCAGCCACATCGAGGGCAGCCCCAACAGACACAGTCAGCTGTCCCAGCCATGACCAGTACTTCCTGCCTGCAGCTGAGCTTGGCCTGCAGGGGGCCAGCTAAGGCCACTGTAGGCAGCAGCAGTGAGGGCAGCAGCAACATCCACAGCGCCTCAGCCATCACTGCCAAGAGAGCTGGAGGCAGAGGTGGGAGTAGAGAAATGCTGCCAGCTGCTTTGTTTCCTCACAGCTTCTAAACAGCTGGTGAGTCTTGGCGGACCACGCTTGAACCTCCACCACAGCATGCTCCAAGTCACAATGCCCTCCTCCTCATCTTTGTCACCTGCCTCTGGCTCCCTTACTCCCAGAGCCATTGGCATTGCAATTACTCCAGACTTAACACGTGTGTTAAGTGTGTTTGTATGTTTGTGTGACAGAGAGAGAGAGAGAACCAATGGAGAGGAAATTCTTTCCAGCAGTGTCTTTCTTGATACTCCCCTCCATCATTTCTCTCCATCTCTCTCTTCCTCCCTCTCTCTCTCACACACACACGCAACGCACAACACACACACACACACACACAATTGCTTGAAAGAGGCAGGCTGTGCTTTGCTTCTATCGTAAGCATGCACTTTCCACCATGGCCTATCCTTTTCAGCAGCTGGAGTTGGGGTGGTGATTCTGACGGGCTGCATGGCTTTCTGCCTCATTGTAGCAGGAGTGTAAGCAACACCCACAGAGCGCAAGCCATGGTCGCCACTTGCTCCAAAGCCACAAGATGAGCTGCAGAACAGAGGCGCCCTCTGTTGGCTGTAAGATTGCCTGGCCCTGTGGGCAGAGCTGGAGCTAGCAAGAGTGTACTGGAACTATCTCCAGGCACCTGGAGAGACAGAATTCCTGTCTCTCACTCTATCAGCTGATCAGCAGGCTGTGGTTAAGGGGCCCAGAAGCCTTGAGGTGACCAGAGAATGGAAGGTTTGCTTCCTGTGCTGGGCACAGCCATCCCTTCACTAGGGCTTATTTTGGGGGGAAGGCGTATATTTATGCCTACCCCCAAACCCCAGAAGATATAATGGAATCATTAAGCAAGCAATCTAGTATGTATTTAGGAGTACATTTTTTTTCCTTCATGGATTTTTCTCTGAAAAAAGGAATACTGCGAAGAATCTTAAGACCCATATTTCATTCAACAACCAAGTATGGAGATCATCACAAGAAAAAATTATGGAATGTTAAACTTCATTTTACATAAGTGTAAATATCATTAGGTTTTCATATAACCTATTATCAATCAGTTGAGCATGCATAATTTTCCTTATGTTGTACTAATTTAATTTTGCCTTAGTGCCTTCATATATCAGTTCTTTTCAGTGTTTATATAAAGAAAACCAACAACAGTTCATCATGATCTTTTGGATAAATAATCTGCTTTTAATATTTGTAATCTGAATTTATCTTATCCATTCTTGATGAATATTCCCTTTTAATCTAGCAGAACTGCCGAACCCAGTCTGTTTTTATCCTGATGTTATTGCATTACATATTTCTGTCTACATCTATTGGTGATGGCGGGGATTAGGAACAATAGATGGTGTGGTCTTTAGCATCTGGGGAATCTAAAATTGAAAAATGCAGTTAAAAAGTTGCTTAACAAAGAAACAGTAGTAGAAAGCCCCAAGTTTATCCTATTATATAGCTCATCTTCAAGTACAGTCTACAAGATTGGAAAAAATCTGAAGAACTAGGCACAAATTTTTACCAAATGGAAATTTATTTAGTATTTCCCCCCAATTTTCTTCATTTATTTCATCCTCAGTGTAGCTGCATTGAACACAGACTCCAGTAAAGCAACACCACCACCTACAGCTCAAACATCAAACTGTCTTGCAAAGATTTATGAATCTATTAAAAATTCTAGAAACTTTTTTTAAAAAAGCATATTTTCTCAAGAACCTTTAGCTCCTCATTAAAACATTTTGGAAACAACAAATCTATTCACATTGGGGTAATCTATCTACATTATAGATTCCCCCCCTCCCAAAAAAAATCACATGTCAAAGAATTTTCCTGAAAGATCTGAATCTCCTATAGTTGTCGTATGCAACTAGAGGACCTCCTGTATTCTGCTAAATATCTGGGGGGGGGGGGACCCCAGTAAATATGTTGTGAAATAATAAAGCAAACCTCATCTTTTTGAATTTGTATCCTAACATTGGACCCAAGCACATACATGGTTTGCATTACAATGTTGTGCTGTGCATTTTGTCATTTTGCATTTCCTCCTAGATAAATCTATGCCACAAATGCAGTTAGGGGTGAAAAAATAGTGAAGCACAGCTGGGAATTCTGGGATTAGAAGTCCTAGACCATATGGATAATGTCATTTTTGGTAAGACAATAAAGAAGAAGAAAAGTAGATGATGATGGTGACGATATCGATTCAGTTGTGTCTGAATCTTGGCAGCTCTATGGATCAGGTCCCATGGGTACTTTTTCAGGAGGAAACTGGACTTTCTTCTTTTTTCTTTGAAGACAAGAAAGTCTAGGTGACTCCTGAAAAAGCACCTTTGGGACAACCATGACCTGGATGACTGAGAATCTCCACAGACTTTTATCTCTGGCCAGGTATCACCACATCTTCCAATCTTGCACTATTTCTTTGAGTTTCTCTATGTTCTGGATGGTATCAGCTTTGATCGCGTCCAGCTACTGTGTTCTTTGGTGCCCTGTTTTCTTTATACCCTACTTTTCCAGCATAATTGCTTTCTCCAGTGAATTCCCCTACATGAAATGGCCAAAGTAAGTGAGATGCAATTTCATGATTTGGCCTTCTAGTGACATGTCTGGCCTTATGAATAAAGAAAATAGATATTTGCTTTGCCCTTAGTTATGTGGACCAGGAACTCTTTGTGTGTATTTGTATATGTACACATGCACACATGAATGGTTTGTAGAGATTTAAGATCTCTACAGATGATTGCTGTTGTGAGTGCTTCTTGACCAATTCTGATAATGATAGATTCTGAGGAGGATGAGCCAGGCCCATCTTGGTACCCTGGGCCAGTAGTGTTGCCAGCTGATGCTGAGAGTGAGGGATGAACCTGGATGAACCTGAAGGACCACCAGAGGTGGCAGATATGCCAATGTCAGTAGAGTCTGACTTAGAGGAGGAGGAAGAAGATCAGGAGCCATTGTTAGATTCCCACTTTAGAAGACTAAGAAAAAGACAAGAATACTTGTATGGGAAAAGGAAGTAGTCTGTAGTGTGTAATTCTAGGGAATTGTTGACTACTCCCTATAGGTATTTAAGGGTGGAGTATGGATAATTCAGGGTGGAGTTTCAATGTTTTGCCATGGAGTTGGATGCTGCTTGAGGTTTCAGCCAGGTTATGCTAGCCAACTGTTATATTCCTGTTAAAATACTTGGAGTAAAAGTGCCCTGTCTGCGGAGATGCTGGGAAGCTGTAAAAGTAAGTCTGTGAAACTGGAGACTCCTTATCTCATGAAGGAATTTTCAATTAACTTTAATCTTTGGCAGCAGCCTAGCCATGAGACTCTTATCTTTTAATTATGCTCACTGAGAAGCTGCCAAACTGACATCACATGCATGAATTTGGCTTGTATAAATGAAACTTTCTATATAAAAGGATTGATTTGATATATCAGTGCATGAATTCCTCCTTTGTTTTCAAGCTGTGTAGGCCCATGATAGAACAATTGCCAGAGGGGGGAAAAGTTGTGACAGAGTTTTAACAGTAGACTCATGGATGGGAGATGGAGGAAGATCCAATCTGGAACTAAGGAGAAATTTTCTAACAATGAGAACAATTGGTACTTGAACAACTTGATTCCTGAAGTTGTGGATGCTTCATCACTGAAGTTTCTCAAGAAAAGATTGGACAATCTTTTGTCCAGGATGGAATAAAGAACCCTGCCCTTTTGGCAGGAGTTGGGGTTAGAAGACCTTCAAGATCCTTTCCAGCCCATGATTCTATGATCCTACACAGGCAATTAAAACCATTTCCCCATCCTCTTTTAAAATACTGAATAGATGTTCTGTACTTATTTCTAAAAGCTGCCCATCACTATTTTTATGACTCAGAGCACCTTTCCCAATCTGTTGCCTTTCAGACATCGTGGTGGCTATAATTCTGAGAATTCCCTAGCTGGAAAATTGGCCATGCCAACTGGGAATTTTAAAAGTTACAATCACTAGACTGCTCTAGTTTCTAGCAAAATGTCAGGCTATTTTATTATTTTACTCCACACTATTTTACTCCCTTTTCTGTTTAAAAGTGCTTTAAACATTGAACAACTAGCAATGTTGACATTTGAAGTATCACTAGTGTGCTTCATTTTATTACCTACAGATACAATGGTGTACTTCATGCCACTATATTTCAAGCACTTTGTAATTCCAAAATGTTATCTTGACAATTTCAATTGTTTTGCATTCTGGACATTATTCTCTGCTATGACAGCAGCCCAATCAGCATGTTAAATTGTGAGGTCTACTTGATGGAATTTTAGTTCACACCTGGAGAGCTGCAGGAATCCCATGTCTCATTTCTGAACTAGAAGACCATTCGTTCAATGAAGACTAACTGCTTCCAGAAATGTGACCTTGTTTGGATCCCAGTACCGCTGAAAGGTACTCTTAATTGAAAAATAAGGTCAATGTCTTTTCTGTAGTAATGTCTAAGTCACAGAAGGTCCATTTGTTGCAATTTGTCCAACTCAGCTTTCTCTAAGCAAATGACATCTATTACAATTTGAACATTTCCGAACCAACATTAGTCACAATGGCTAATGACTGTGATAATGTACAGCGTCTATATCCAGCATATCTAAATGGTGCCAAATTGGGAGCAGCAGAGATTTTGGAATACATTTCTCATTAGCTCCAGACACCATGGTCAGTGGCCAAAGCTGACAAAAGCTGAAGTCAAAAACATCTAAAGTGATCCCAGCTATAACCCTTAATTGGATTGTAATTGGTGAACTACTATAATAAAGTTTTGATCTGATCTTGTCATTGATATTTTTCAAGTTCAGGGTTTTATTTTATTGTTGCTGTTACCTGAGCCTTATTAGTGCATTTTAATTGCATTTTTTAATCTGCACTTCCATCCTTAAAATACTGAGTGTTATTTAATCTAATGGAAAATTAGAAGGAAGGTTTGTATACATACAAAACAAAAGAACTACATAGTACACATGGATTCAATCAGAGTGTATTACAAAGGGTATAGATGGCATGTAAGAAATGTTTAATTACTTTTTCTTCTGCTGTAAATAGAGGTAATTGACAATTATGGTTTAGTTATGGCTTAGTTTACCTACTGCTTGTAATACCAAAGTTACAGTATTTGGCTGCAGTTTGCTCCTAATTCTGCATTTGAAGGAAAGATGCAAGATTGTAAACGTTGGAAGCCTTTTTCTTGACATGCAAGTCCCCAGTCAGTTTGTTCCAGTAAGTAATCCAAATCCACTTAATTTTTAAGTGTCCTTAAATGAAATATTACCAGCTTGTGCTCTGTCTTGCATTTTATCTGGGATGCTGAGATAAATAGCTATGCTTGTCCAATTTCCCTTTGACAGCAGAGACAAACCCTTAGTGGCTTTTTATTTCAATAAATTGATCAGATGAGTGGCTTCTTCATCAGTATATCCCAGAGGGATGCATCGCTCTCCTGAGTAGTGGGTTTATTTTATCAGTTTCTAATTGGACCACAATTAGCAGTGATTTGTTTCAGCACCTGGACAGTCTTGTCTGGGCTCAGAGGCACATCTGGTTAGTGCTTCAGTGGGAGATCACCAGAGAATGCTGGGACTGTGGGCTAAACTAGGAAGTTGTTTTTAAAAAAAGAATTCTAGGAGAAGATAATAATGGCAAGCCACTTCTATATTGTTGCCAAGAAACTTGCATAGATATGTCTACATAGTTGAGCATCTTTTTAGTGTGGCCTTGCCTTCATAGGAAAATGTTTCCTATACCTCTGAATGCATCCTTTTTATAATTCTGATCAACATTAGATATATATCTATGGAGATTCTCAGTCATCCAGGTCATGGTTGTCCCAAAGGTACTTTTTCGAGAGGCGGCTGGACTTCCTGGTTTTTCTTTGAAGACTTCTCATCCAAGAAGCTTCTTCAGCTCTTCAGTAGTTAAACATCTTCAAAGAAAAAACAGAATGTCCAGATGCTTCTTCAAAAAGCACTCTTTTCTACACAAATAGAAGCCAAATAATTAAAGAAAATGATAGTGGAAGGAGATACTGCTCTTTAAACAGAGATACTGCTCTTTAAACAGAGATTCAAAGTGCCTGATACTATTCTTTTTCTTCTTCTTGTGCTATATCTGTCATCAGACATTGGCGATCCTATTGTTATCAATAGCCACATGAAAAGGACAATACATGAGTACTGTCTAAACCAGGAATGAAAAAAATGACATATTTACATATTATGGTTCAATTTTTGTATCTGATGATGTAAGCTTTGGAGTATTTGTATCTGATGATGTAAGCTTTGGAGTATTTATATCTAAATATAAATACTTAAAAGAATGTAGAAGTAAGCTGAGCTTTACTTCCCATACAAAAAAAATATACGTAAAGCTATTTCAGAAAGCGATTAGTGATACATTAAACAATGGGTACCACCATAATAAGTTACACCAAGATGTTCCAAAGTTTTCTATATTTTTGGGTATATTAATATCTGGAGCAATTCTCTTTCACAATTAATAGTTCTTCAGATTTACATAAAATGGTAGGGTCACATTTTGACAAGATAAATGCGCTCCATTATATTTGACTAATTACAATATTTGGAAACTATTCATATTTTCCATAGTTAGGTTAATAAGCCTTGAAATAACCAAAGCTCATTCAAATGTATTGATTCAGCCAAAAACCAGACTATGAATTGCTCTGTGTATCATATAATAATGAATAAAAGGTTTATCATTCTGTGGCCATTTCCATTTCATCGGATATAAAATTGCTGAAATGGCCCTTGGCAGGTGGTTGGCAAGATTGCAAGCAGACAGTTAAAACCATGTTGCATAGCTACTGAATAAAATAGGCAGAACATGAATTAAGATGTACAGTGTTGTCAAAGGTAAGCAGAGTTTTAAACAGTCAAGTTAACAATGTCAAAATAGCATAGTGAACTTTTGATAGCCTTCATATGCAATATTTTTCCTACCAGTGTTTTTCCCATTTTGTGATTTTAAAAACTAACTTTAGATTTCCTTTAAGCCAGTTTTAACCATGTACTTAGACCAATGGAATGTGATCACAGATGGTTGATGTTATTCAACCAAATTTTGCTGACAAAAAAAAATAAAAAAAAATTCAGCTTTAAAACGTGCCAGTATTTGGACAAAAATGAGTTGGTCAAAACAGCTTGTTTGAAGCAATCTTTTCAAGCTGAAGTACTTAAAGCTACCAATCCATTTGGGGACCATTTTTTGCTTTTGCTTCCTTTTGTCAACCATGAGAAATGTCCTTGTTTTCAATTATCATTACTGAATACTGTTAGTTTAATGCTGGTTGGCAGCATTTCAAATGTTAGTAGTAAATCAGTAGCAAAAAGATATCATCAAAATAGGTGGAGAACAGAAAGACACACAATTTAGCAAAAGTCACCAGGAGCTGTATTCAACTTGGACATCATTTTACATAAACCAATGGCACTGATTTTGAATATACAGAAAAGATACAAAATGGAAGAATGATGGTTAATAATTGACCGATCATTTTACACTGACACACAATTTGTCATTAACTATTTCTCTCTGATGCAGCTGATGCTGATAGTTGAATGTGTTGTAGGTTTACTGAGTCCAAAAGTGTCCTTCCCTTCATGAAAGTTAATTTGATCAGGTCCAGAATTAAAAATCCTTGCATCCAATAAGCTGAATGCAGACACATTCAGACCCAGGCGTCAAATGCTCCCAGTTCATTTGTACCTGTCAGTCATTGGAGAGCTGGTCACAAAGGGAATGCAAAGCTCTGCCCACCCACCTGGATGCCGCCATTTGGATTCTTTTACCCCCTGCACATGCACAGAATGCTTTGGGCAGGCACAGAGGGTAGAAGAACCCAAATGGTGGCGTCAGGGGAGGTGGGTAGAGCCTCACACTCGCTTTGCGACTGGCTCTCCGACGAATGACAGGCACAAGCAAACCAGAAGCATTTCACCTCTTTTCTCTTAACCAGTATTGTTCAAAACTGATACTCTTCACATCACCCTTGGTGGATTCATCATGCAAAGAGAAATAAAAGTTGAGATTCTTTAAACAAAAATAATATTCCTGACAATACTCTGAGTCTGAACGAATCAGAGCTTTAATTTGATGAGTAAAATGACTGAAGCTATCCAAGGTCCTGAAACTAACACTATCTACTCTTTGCCGACTAAGCAGAAGTCAGGCTTTTTAACTGCCTAAACTGAAAGTAGTAATAAAATAGTAGTGAAAGTTTTAGTAAGAAATTGTTTTCAGTTTTGAGCGAATATAAATTGAGATTTTTTTCTCATAGACTTTTGGTGCCCTAGGCACAAGGCAGGTCTCTTCTCTAATTAAAAAAAAAAGAATCTGCAGTTGTGGGTAATTTATACAAGGATTGTTTGAATCCTTACCAGTCTGAGAACCAACTCCTAGTAGGTATCCTTCTTTCTTTTGCATTCCTAGACCTTTCTCTTCAGAAACTGTTAGAATGGATAGTGAATCTTTTTGATGGCATTGAGGTAGATTTAATTACGTTTAAAAAAAAAAAAAAACAACCCTGCAACTCTGTTAATATATTTTAGAGTAATCTATAAAAAAGAGTAACAAATGTCATTATGATCCACTGTTCAAAATTACTCATTTATACCACATAGGACCCAGCCCTAACAAATGGCAGCTTTGCTGCTTCGGTGACATATATACTGGGTCTGATTTATAAAATTAAATTGAAATATGTTATATCCTCTCTTTTGTTTTGTTTTTCAATTGAAAGTCACAATTCTCATACTTCTACTGATTGAGGGAAAATAATTCATTCTTGAAAGCCAAGGAATTGCAGTCCAATTGTAGCCTGCAATATTCTACTGTCACAGATTCTACCACCACCCATGTTTTCAAGATGATGGAAATATATTTGGTAAGAACTGCATGCTGCTCTTTTTGACCTCTATCAGACCCTTGACCAAATTCTGCAAAGAACTGATGGAATATGAAAAGGTAAACCTGTGTTTCATGTAGATGGTATGATTGACAGATGGGGCTGTCTAGTGGAGCATGAAGTGAAAATGTATCAAAATAATATGGTTTCCTATATATCTTTGCACTCAACAAAACCAAATATTGTGACCATCAGTGGTAACTGAATGTCATCAAATGAGTATTCCTTCACAGGCTATCATTGTTATATACAGCAGGCATCAATTTTATTGAGAAGCTTTAGCTAGTGTCAAAAAAAATCTATGTATATCATAGTGATCTCCAGCCTTGAAAACCAATGTTTCTGATAACAAGAGGCTCCCAATTCCAGACTACAAATTGAGAAATACCTCCTGATTACATCTCAAGAGCTGAAAATATAGCACATCCAGCTAGTAGCACAGACAACCAAAGCGTGGACAGTTCTGAAAAAAATCCAAGCCCTTGCACGAACTGTAAATATAATTCATAAAAAATATTGAAAAGCAAAAAGTACATAATTATGAAGGTCAACATTTAATAAAGTGAAGTTTTCGTACTAATTGTGAATTTACTATATGAAAATAATTGATTTCCACAATGGGTATATTAAATATAATCATTCATATAATGACTATGAATTAAGTTCTCAAACCAGACAAATCTCCAGCATAATCCTTGTTAACAGGAGAAGTTCCTGAGGATTGGAGAATGGCCAGTGTTGTGCCTATTCACAAGAAGGGCAGTAGAGAAGAAGCTGGTAACTACAGGCCAGTTAGCTTGACATCAGTTGTAGTTAAAATGATGGAGACTCTACTCAAAAAGAGGATAAATCAGCACCTAAAAAACAATAACTTATTAGACCCAAATCAGCATGGCTTTACTGAAGGCAAATCATGTCAGACTAATCTCATTGATTTCTTTGACTATGTCACAAAGGTGTTGGATGAAGGTGGTGCCGTGGATATTGCCTACCTGGACTTCAGCAAAGCCTTTGATACGGTTCCACATAAAGAGCTGATAGATAAATTAGTGAAGATTGGACTTAATCCCTGGATAGTTCAATGGATTTGCAGCTGGCTGAAGCGTAGACATCAGAGAGTTATTGTTAATGGCGAGTATTCTGAGCAGAGTCAGGTTACAAGCGGTGTGCCACAAGGATCTGTTCTGGGTCCTATTCTTTTTAATATATTTGTGAGTGACATAGGGGAAGGTTTGGTAGGGAAGGTTTGCCTATTTGCCGATGACTCTAAAGTGTGCAATAGGGTTGATATTCCTGGAGGCGTCTGTAATATGGTAAATGATTTAGCTTTACTAGATAAATGGTCTAAGCAATGGAAACTGCAGTTTAATGTTTCCAAATGTAAAATAATGCACTTGGGGAAAAGGAATCCTCAATCTGAGTATTGTATTGGCAGTTCAGTGTTGGCAAATACTTCAAAAGAAAAGGATTTAGGGGTAGTGATTTCTGACAGTCTCAAAATGGGTGAACAGTGCAGTCAGGCGGTAGGGAAAGCAAGTAGGATGCTTGGCTGCATAGCTAGAGGTATAACAAGCAGGAAGAGGGAGATTATGATCCCACTATATAGAATGATGGTGAGACCACATTTGGAATACTGTGTTCAGTTCTGGAGACCTACAAAAAGATATTGACAAAATTGAACGGGTCCAAAGACGGGCTACAAGAATGGTGGAAGGTCTTAAGCATAAAACGTATCAGGAAAGACTTAATGAACTCAATCTGTATAGTCTGGAGGACAGAAGGAAAAGGGGGGACATGATCGAAACATTTAAATATATTAAAGGGTTAAATAAGGTCCAGGAGGGAAGTGTTTTTAATAGGAAAGTGAACACAAGAACAAGGGGACACAATCTGAAGTTAGTTGGGGGAAAGATCAAAAGCAACATGAGAAAATATTATTTTACTGAAAGAGTAGTAGATCCTTGGAACAAACTTCCAGCAGATGTGGTAGATAAATCCACAGTAACTGAATTTAAACATGCCTGGGATAAACATATATCCATCCTAAGATAAAATACAGAAAATAGTATAAGGGCAGACTAGATGGACCATGAGGTCTTTTTCTGCCGTCAGACTTCTATGTTTCTATGTTTCTATAACCAAAAGTATCCTTGTTTCTCTTCTTAATTGGGGCTGTTAATTTTGATGCCATGGCTTTACAGTTCCATACAGAAACATGGCAACCATGGAAAGAGTTGTAATAGCCCTCATAGTTATGCATCTGTAACTAGTAGTGGTTGCTACTGGTTTGCTTGCATGCGATTGCATGTGTGTGACACTTCTGCACATGCACAGAAGCTTCCTAGGCAGGTGGGTGGAGCCTAACACCAGCACCGCTACTGGTTCACTGAACCGGTCCAAATCGACTGTAACATTCTGGGATTCCTCATTGATATTAATATTTCAGGACAACAATTGTGGATGATTATCCCTGAATATTCACACAGTGAACAATTACATACGGTTGTTGATCCTTTGCCTAAACAAATCAACTGAGGACACTGGTATAATCTCCAAACCATTAGACTTAATTGGCTAATTTATAAGCTATCGGTTTCTTCCCAAGCCCTCAGAGGAGACCACTTAAAACTCCAACAACCTAATAACAATATACAGTACATCAGATCAGAATTCCCCTACCTAATAGCAATAGCAGTCCAGACAGTTCTGGAGTCTGGATATTTCTCTCTGATCTGAGATTAGTCACGTTTCTTCTTGAATTATTTAAATAGGAACAAATTTCTGGCTGACTTTGTGTTCAAAGTACAGATTTTATTGTGCAATGACAAAGAAATCTGTAACAAAAGGCCACACTCTAAAAAAAACCCCCACCATCCTTCATTTCAATTGTTAAGAGTACTTTTTAAAGCTATTTTTATATGTCATAATAATTTTTAAGAAAGGAGTCAGAACTGTCCTTTTTAACTAGAATGTTTCCATTTGGATTAGTTAATAGTGTTCTTTAAGTCTTGAGCTTTTACTTTTATTTGTATGAAAACACCCCTAGGTAGGACACAGACAGTTCTTATTGGGAACAGTTGTGGGTTTTAGAAATGTGTTATGATAAAATATAAAGCTTACATACTGACTACTGGAGAGACTGGATGTTTACTGTGCATTTTCTATTTTTAGGCACTTTTTCTCATTTATCCGATTTAGCTTCTGTCCCAGAATTTATCCTTATATCAAAACTTAATTCTGAGTTCTCTATCTTACATACCTCATAGCTCCAGCTGGCCCTAATAGATTCCCAGCTGGCTTTTATCTTTCCTCCAGGTTCTTTCCTTTTTATCTGGCAGCAACTTCATAAATTCTATTGCAACTTTGTGTGTGTGTGTGTGTGTATATGTGTGCACACAAGTGCACCTTCAAGTCAGTTGGATTCCTGGCAACTACCTGAATTACCGTAGTGCCTGCAATTTTCTTTGCAACTTTTTCAAAAATGGTCTGCTCTTGCCTGCTTCCTAGGGCTGACAGACAGTGAACTGGTCCAAGGTCAGCCAGCTGTCCTCATGCCTAAGGCAGGATTAGAACTCAGTGTCCCAGTTTTTAGTCTGATGACCTAACCACTAGACAAAACTGGCTCTCTAACCTAATATTACCTCATCTTCTTAGCTTACCAATTCATCATTCTATTCTTTACCTTTGAACTCTTATTCAATTTTCATAACATTATTATTTATATAGATAACTCAGACACATTCTACCTGTATCTGTTGATTTGACTGACTTTCTCTCCTCCCCTTCTCTCTCTTTCTCTCTGTCTGTCTCTCCTTCCTTCCATCTCCTGAAACTGGCTACTATTCAGAGTCCTAACCAGCTCTCATATTCACTCCTGTAACTCCAGCTGTGCCCACGTGCTGGTCAGTTGGTGGCTGCTGGGCTTCATGGAAGAGGGGACAGGGAGAAAGGAAAGCTTATCCTATTTTGTCTGACACCTGAAATTCATCCTTGGTTTCATCTCATCTTGGGGAACAACCTGTTACTATTTTGCTTTTTGTTTCTCCACAGATCTCCTTCCTGCTTTTTCTGACCAGCTATCACCATTCTGACATATTCTGAATCTCAAGTGCTGACAAATCCCCTATTTTAAGGTAGTCGGGAACCTGTTTTAAATGGTCCACTCCCTTTTCTTACCTATGCCCAGGGGTGGGCTACTGCCCGGATGCAGGGGAATGCAGTGGGGTAGCGAAAAATGGAACTCCACCCCAGAGCACCCAATTTGCACTGAAAGATGTTGAAAGAAAATGCAGCGTGTCCTACATAAGCCATTCCCACAGTAAAAAATAAGAAGCAGTCTTTCACTGACTATGCCCATGAGCAAACTCATCCTCCAGCTTCCATGAGTGTCCTCATAGAAGGCTGAGGAATTGTGGGAATTGAAGTCCACACACCTTCAACCACTGAACTATATATATCTTAACCACTGTACTATCTCTTTCAAAGATCCCGAAGCACCGGGGAACTACCAGATGACTTCAACAGGGCTGATGTATCTTTTTTAAAAGGGAAAAAATGGATCCTGGAAACTATAGACCTATCAATCTGATATCAATACCCGGGAAGATTCTGGAAAAGATAATCAGCAATGAATCTGCAAACACCTAGAGGCAAACAAAGTCATAACAGAAGCCAGCATAGATTTGTCAAAAACAAGTCATGTCAGACAAATCTTACTGTTTTCTTTGACACTAACAAAATTAGTGCACCAGATCAGGGGTGAGTTCCACTCAGTAAAGGGCTACCAAAAACTTTACTACCACACCATGGGCGTGGCTTATGCAGGATGCCCTGCATTTTCTTTCAACATTTTTCAGTGCAAATTGGGTGCTCGGGGGTGGAGCTCCATTTTCGCTACCGCACTGTGTTCCACCCCATCCTGGTAGTAGCCCACCCCTGGTTCCACTTTCCTTTGCCACCGGTTCGTATGGTCTGGATAAGCTAGAAAACTGCAGAGAGTCATGTTAACTTCTGAGCTGCCATCCAGAAATAAGCCATAGGATTAACTGATGTTGAGTTCCCTATGATACTTATGACAGACTCACGAAGTTGATATGACTGAGAGTAAATGTCATTCCATATGGAAAGACATTAAAGTATTTAGGAAAATTATGTTGGACCCTTATAAGCAAAGAATCCACCTTCAGATATTAGATTTTCATTAGATTTTTACCTAATATGTAAAAAAAAATGACTGCAGTTTTAGATCATAGGTCACAAATTTCCTGCCATCAATAATATACTCTGCAAAATCTGGTTTATGAATAGGTGCCATGCTTCTAGTAATATTAGATCGTTGGTGGATATTCTGTCAATCAAATGTGAAAACCTTGATGTTGTTGTCTCCTTAGTTGTAAAAATTGCTAGTGGTGTGGCACAAGGCTCTTATTTTAACATACCCTTGAAAAACTGTTTTCTTTGTCGTTTACTTCCTAAATTTAGAAAAAATATTTACTTAGTCTTTGTGCTAACGTTATTACAAATGCAATTAATTCTCATTAAGATGTAGTTAATTTAATTTTGAAACTAACTTGTTTATTACATAATTTAGTAGTATTCATGTTTTACAGGTGGTAGAAACTAAACACAAGATGTTATTTTATGTAGACAGTATTTGAGGCCTTACTAATTATTATCAAAGCTCTTTGCTTAATTCTCTGGAAGCTGTACAGCAATATGGCAAATTTTCCATACATATTATTAATTGGAATACTATAAAGCTAAAATGTTGCCAAGTAGTCATAAGGTTTCTATGGAAATACATACACGCAGGGTTTGTTTATCTCTTAGTTCCTTATATATTTGAAAATACTTATTCTATGAAAATATACATTTGGTAATAGATGTGGATAGTTAATTATTTAATAATGATGGTTGATGGATATCCATGAGTCTTTGGGAAAGAAAAAAGATTCTAAAAATGAGCATTATGTAAACATGTTGTGGATATTCATTCTACTTAGATACTTTAGACAAACTGACAACTTAAAGATTGCATATCTAAAGGAAGGTCAGATCCTAAAATGCTCTTTCACAAAGGTGCAATTCCCAAATGAATTTGGGGGTTTGATTTTCCAAGTTTTCAGTTTGACCATTGGGCATATTTATTAATTTCTGTTATGAAAATGAGATTGAACCACTCTGGGCACAATTAGAGAGTTATTATTTTGATCCTTTGAAATCCTGGCTAGCACTTGATTCTAATTATAGTTGGAATTTTATTGTATTTCCATTCTTAAAGTCAGAGATGTTGGCTATAACTGTCAAGGACATTAAAATTTCATCTTGAACTGGTAAGAAATGAACTCTTAGGAATACTCATTATTTAAAAATGACTAGTAAATGTTTTTTTCCCTAGGCAATTTGGATCTAAAATGGGATTATTATACTAAAGCAGTTAACTGTTAATTATACCTTTAAAACTTTTGAAAGGTTACAAAAATATAATCTGGCTAAAACAGTTGAATGACAACGTTAATTAAATTATTGGTTTTGTTTTCATTTTAGCTCTGGTAGCATGGAGAGGCACTTTGAGCATATTGAAATATTTTTAGATGCTGAGATTTAAAGACAATTAAAATAATTTTGTAAATGATAAAAACTGAACTGATCATAAGCAAGGAATTTAGAGTAGAGAATTGACATTTCCAATGTTAACAGTCAAGAGTCTTACCATGTTTTCCCGAAAATAAGACCCTGTCTTATATTTTCTGAACCCTGAAATAAGTGCTTGGCCTTATTTTTTTGGGGGGGGGCTTATTATTTTGGGGGCTGTGGAGCAAGATGGGGCTCCTCTTGCCATCTTATCTGATTTTCAGCTCTGTCTCCCTAACCCTAATCAGAGGAAATTGTGGGGACCTGCACATGCATTTAAATATTTTTGGGAGGCCTTATTTATGGGAGTGGTGGCTTATTTCTGGGGAAGGGCTTATTTTTAGGGAAGGGTTTATTTTCGGAGGAGGGCTTATTTTCAGGGATTGTTTTATCAGGGAAACACAGTAGGTTTTAAAAATAATTAAGTATGGTTCTTATGACTAAGATTAAATTAATGGATCCAAAATAATATTTAATTATTAATATTCTACTGGACCCTTCTGTAATTGTTTGTTAAAAATTCATTATCTTGAGGAAAACCTCACTCCCAGCTCATTACTTACCACACAAAAGCAAAAAAAACCATTTTACAATCCTCGCACAAGTGCTAGCTGGCTAGTGAACATGTTGGTCAATTTCTTGAATTCTTTTTACATCTGGAAAATTCTTCAGGCATCAGGCCTGCCTGGGTGTGAGCTGCCACTTCAGAGTTGCAAGTTTGGAAAAATATGGTTTGATGTATGGATGGCTCCTGGAGTGGGACTGAAAAGGCAAAAGAGAGAGAGCTCCCTCCCATATTTGGTTATGCTGAGTGACTCAACAGAAAAAAAATGTGTGTTTGTGTGTGTGTAACATATTTTTGCTGACAATGAAAAGGAAGGAAGACTGTCAGTTTACTGTAGTGGTTTATAAAGTGTTGACCTTGAACCCAGGAGTGAGTTCTAAGTTCAGTCTTATACGTGAAAGACTCTTGGATGACTTGGTACCAGTGACTCACTCTCAGCCCAACCCACCTAACTGGGTGGTTGTTGTGGGGAAAATAGGAGAAGGGAGGAGTTTATTGCCTTGAGTTGACTGTAAAGTAATAATGGTAGGTTAAAAACCTAATAAAATACTGTATATGATATAACATGTATATATTAACACATAGCATATAAAATCTCAGCACACTGAGAAGAGAAATGGCATTCCTGCAAACCTTTCAGTGAGTTGACCAGTGTACTAAAATGCGACAGCAAAATCCACAATGCTCTGGGTGTTTCTTCAGGCATAACTAGTCAAAGTTTAGAGAAAGTAGAAATGCCTGAACTTTTTACACTTGTGGGGAGTCTTCTCTAAACACGAGGCATGTAAAACATGGGCCTATTCGTGCAAATTGTATCTGAGAATAGCTTGTTTCTTCCATATTCGCTTTTCTTAGTTTTGGTGAATAGTTTGATACTGTTCTCTTTCCTTTTTCAGATATGGGAACTATTCTTTTTCTACCACATTCTAACATTTGTAGGGAAGGCCTTGAGGTAAGGATTGGCTACAGTTAGTCCTTGACTTGCAACAGTTCATTTAGTGACCATTCTAAGTTACAACAGCACTGAAAAATGTGACTTATGACCATTTTTCACATTTAGAACCATTGCAGCATCCCCATTGTCATATGATCAAAATTTGGATGCTTAAACAATTCATATTTATGACATCTTGACTCCTGTCCTCCATAATATAGAAGGGCTAGGAAAAGCAATGTATATTTAGTAGTTATTCAGGTCCAGTCCTATTATCAGGCAAGGCAAAATTTTACGATCCCATTAAGTGGCAGCCCCTTGTTATTTATTTAGTTTTGTTCTTTACCAACATGATGGGAAAATAGGACTGGCGTAGAAATTGGGCTATGAGCCATCACTAAATGGTACTATGATCTTGGCTCACGTCTTAAGTTACCCCCGCTAAATGCAGTACAAGCCAGTCATTTGTAAAACAGCAGAAAGCTTGTGGTGAGGAAAACTCTATCCGAAATTTTGACAAGTAGAACAAAAGCCTGCATTTTTATTTAGTACTATTAATCAAAACGTGACAGGCACTCGGCAAGTGTTAATAGGTACAATATCATAAAAGTCAATTAGAGAAGCAGGGTAAATAGCTTATTATGGATCAAAATGGAGAGAATGACATTTTCAAATAATTTTTTATTTTTTTTGCATTCCTCAACAAATTCACCCTATAACAAAATGTTGACTCACTTCTATACAGGACAGAGAGAGCTTGTTTTCTCACAGTGAAGGATTCATGATGAACTAGATTTCTCTAAAGGAGCAGGGATTACTGACCAGGTGGCTTTTCTGGTCAATGAAATCTCTCCCAAAAAAGGAGGGATTGTGAGATCACCCACTTGTGCTCCAGGCAGCTGCTCCTCCAGACTAGACTACAGAAATTGAGGTGTTCATGAGTTAAGTGGCTGGGAGTTGAGGGATTTCAATGAAACTCATAGCCATAATGCAACCTGTATAGACATGCTATTTGCACAAGCCTCATTTCTTAATCACTTTTTATGCAACTTTTGGAAATAAATAAAAAATTAAAATTAAAATTAAAATTAAAATTAAAATTAAAATTAAAATTAAAATTAAAATTAAAATTAAAATTAAAATTAAAATTAAAATTAAAATTAAAATTAAAATTAAAATTAAAATTAAAATTAAAATTAAAATTATTAAAATTAAAATTATTAAAATTAAAATTATTAAAATTAAAATTAAAATTAAAATTAAAATTAAAATTAAAATTAAAATTAAAATTAAAATTAAAATTAAAATTAAAATTAAAATTAAAATTAAAATTAAAATTAAAATTAAAATTAAAATTAAAATTAAAATTAAAATTAAAATTAAAATAATCAAACCATACATAAATCGTAGTAGCTAAGGGGCATGTCAACTTCCCCATGCCTGGAGACATACCGTAGGTGGGTTTTTAGGAGCTTGCAAAAAGGCAAGAAGACAAATTCACAGCTAAAGATAAAATTTTCTGAGTGGCAGGATAAGAAAACTCTAATTGATGAGTTATTACTCTTTCTGGTTTATAGAGGAACAAAGAAAAAGATTTTTCTCTGGCAAAAAGCTTTTACAAGGAGTTAATTTAAGACAATTAAAATAGATAAAGGAATGGTTATTTTGAAATATTATTTTTTTTAGTGAAATCCCCAACGCTATCATTTGTGGCACTTTTTTGCTTACTATTAAAGGGTACAGCCAATTATTGGGTGTTACAAAACAAAAGATAAAGAGTTTAACTTTTATGTTGACTGTAACTATGTAATTCCACTTGAGATGAAATTGTTAAGGGCACAGGAAGACAAAAGAGAGAAAGGAAAATAGAGAAGCTTGCCCTCGTTTGAGACATTTTTTGTTGCTGTTGTTTTTGGATTATAATACTATAATGGTAACCATTAGAAAGTGGCAACTATGGAGTGGGGGAGAGAATTAACGAACTGCAGCAAGAGGAATTATACCAGATTTGCTTCAGAAAATGTTTGAGTGACTGGCTAGTTAGGTAGCTGAATCATTTGATACTAAATTGACAGCTTTTTTGGGGGGGGGGGTGAATGAAAGACTTGTAAAGGTGGAAGAGGAAATGAAAGAAGAAGATGACGATGACAGAAAACTCTGTAAAACAAGTGCCTGAAGATGCAAAACAAATTAATGACAAAGTGGAAATTTTGAAAAATGAGAAATTAGAAATGAAGAGTTGAAAATAGAATTAGATAATCTACAGTATCTTTATTGGAATTCAAAAGAAAGGAATTTTGTCTGCAATGGAGATCAATCCCAGAGGATTCATATGAAGATATTAAAGAAAAGATTAGCGTTTTTTTTTTAATTGGGATGGGGGATACAGAAGCAGAAAGTGATAAAGTATGTAGAATAAATATAGGATTTGAAGGAATAAGAAATGTTCTAAGGAATCTTTTGAAACCATCTGGTGCATTTTCCACCTTTGTCAGGAAGAAGACAAGGTTGTCAAATTGTGCAACAGCATTTTAACACAAGACTGAAGACTGTACAGATATAATGGTTGTTAAATAAATTTTTATTAGTACTTTTAGTATGAGAAAAGAGTATAGTTTTGTGACTGATTCAATCAGAAAATGATTAAATTTCAATGGGACAATTTGGGAAGCATGGAATTTATTTTTAAATAGCAGAGATTTCAAATGAATTCTGTTTAGAAGGCAATGGAATTTCTAGGGTGGATCACAGGAATTGAATGAAGGAGATTCAAATGATGGTGTCAAAGGAAACTAATTTTTTTTTTAGGTGCAACAGGAAACTAAAATGGATTATACTGAACTAGCTGTTGCAGGTATTGGCTTGTCCTAATTTTTTGACTTGATTTCTTAATGTGGAATATAAATGGAGCAAATGCTCCTGAAAACAGAAAAATAAAATACCGTACATGGAATAAATAAAATCAGATATAATTTGATTATAAGAGACACATATTTGGTGGGGGAGAGGGGGGACACAAATGTTTGATTTATTTAAAAAGTGGGTGAATTATTTTTTTCAGCAGGAACTAAAAAGAAAATAAATTGATTTATTTTGTATATAAATCCTCAACTAAAATTAGACTGTAATAATTGACAAGCGTATAGATTTGGTGGAATGTAAGTTACTTTGCCTGAGACTACTGTAACTGGAAATTTATGCCTCATATGACAAAGCATTGTTTTATCAACAACTTTATTTATGCCGCACATGACAAAGTATTGTTTTATCAACAATTTATGGAGAGATTAACAAATTTCTCCTTTGAAAACTGGTGTTTGATGGGGGATTGGAATGGGGTAATCTCCCCACAACTGGACAGAATTTCTAAGAAAAGTATTAAAAACACTCAAAGGAAATTACCAAATTTGTATTTGATTTGAAGGACAATTTAAGGCTGGTTGATATATGGAGACAGAAAAATGGTAACACAAGAAAGAATACAGTACTACTTTTTCTCAAAGGCATAAATACTTTTCAAGAGCTTAGATGCTAAGGTTTCTAAAACATAGATATTACCAAAGATTTTTCAGAATATAATCCTCTGGGTTTGGTTGATAAAAGAAAATATAATTATTTTAGATGGAGACTGAACTAAATGTTGGCACTAAAACAAGAAGTAAACAGAAACAATACTTTACTACTGGTTTTGTATAGCCACCCCAAATCTCAACACATCAAAAAGATAAAAACTTTTTGCTATCCACTTTAATCACAGAACCATATTTCCTATAGCCCTTGAAGGCTACTGCATTTAATAAAAAAGTTCTCTGGAGGAGGGAGGGCAGAAATGGCACCTAGCTTAGCAGAGTGTGCAGTCACAGCCAGTCTAGTTTTCAAAAGCCCTAGTTCAGGGATGGCAAACCTATGACACGGGTGCCGCAGGTGGCACGCAGAGCCATATCTGCTGGCACGTGAGCTGTTGCCCTAGCTCAGTTCCAACATGCATGTTTGTGTCGGCCAGCTGATTTTTGGGTTACACAGAGGCTCTGGGAGGGCATTTTTGGCTTCCAGAGAGCCTCTGAGGGGATGGGGGAAGGAGGAAAGCCTTTGGAGCCTGGGAAGGGCGAAACACGAGCTTACTGGGCCCACCAGAAGTTGGGAAACAGGCTGTTTCCGGCCTCCAGAGGGCCTCCGGGCAGGCAGGGGAAACTGTTTTTGCCTTCCCAAAGCATTGAATTCTGGATGTAGGCACTCACATATGCATGATAGTGCATGTGCACACTCTTTCGGCACCCGAGGGAAAAAAATGTTCGCCATCACTGCCCTAGTTAATATGAGGCTACCCTAACCCTAAAATAGTTTCATATGAGGCTTTTTGTTGTCCCATTGAACAGATCTTTCAAATAGCAAGGATGTGGCCAAAGTAAACACACCATGAGATTTGACCGGGTGCTGCCCATTTTTGGATGGCAGAGGTCATCTAAAAAGTGCTGCATTGAACTTTTACATTCAGTGTCACCTTGCCACAATGTTTCACTTTCTCATTTCCCATTAACCCATTTATCAACACAATTTGTTTTGTAGCAGATGGTGAGGAGTAAATATTTCCTTTCCCCTGTGATATGAAACCGAATGAAAAAGTTAAGTGTAGCACTTTTTAAAGAACCCCTGTTGAGTTAGGACTCAAAAGTTAACCTAATGGCAAGTAGCATATAAGATTTATCTGGCGAGATGGTTGCTTTGACTTGTAATAGCAATGCATAGCACTAGTGATTTGCACGGTATAAAAATGATCTATCGCTTTCCCATCTAGAACTCCGAATAAAGTTTTTACATTGCTGTTTTGCCAGTTCTATAAATGATTGCACTTAATTAATGCTGTAAAAGTTTTCTTATACGGTCCTGATATTCAGATTTTCTACCAGAGAAAGTGGCTTGAGTGTGACATTTTAAATACTGTAGCTTTATTTAACGATAGACAATAATTCAGGCTTTGGGAATTCGTGTGCTGAAAAAGTATATAGCGGGCTAAATAAAAGTCAGGCTCACAGTATTTATTTTCCGGAGGAGAAGGCAAAGAAGCAAGATATTCAACACAAATACTATATCTTTAGAAAGTTTTGTTAGTGATCTAGATTTATATTATATTTATATTACCATCTAATATTTATTAATATTAATAGGATCTTTTTGCACTGACGGAGCTGCATATTAAACTGATTTTTTAACTGTCTTGGTTTTAAAGTCACATGAAAATGCTGCAAAGACCCCGTCCTTGGGATAAGTAATTTTAACCACTACTAATATAGATCTTTCAAATAGTACTGAACTCACAAGAGTGATAAATATAATTTTCTTTATAATTTTCTGATTTAAAGTATTGGCCTGCCACTTTTTGAAGCCATGCCTTTTATAATAGCAGACACTATATATAATTTGCAGATATTATATGTAAAGCTAGATTTTACAAATTAATTTTCAGAAGAAAAGTTCTTCTCAAAAAACTTTGAAAGCAGAGGTGGGTTCCTACTGCTGCAATCCAATGCGCACCTCAAGTACTGGGCCACCGATTGCGCAATTTGCATGCGACAGCTCTGTTGCTGTTTTTGCCAATCCATGCACGGCCCCATCTTTTTTTCTAATTTTCTGTTATTTTTTTGCTCTCTGAGCAAAATCGTCCCTCTGCGCATGCATGGAAGCAAAATCATGCAAGTGGACACATGCGCACACAAGCATAGCAAGTGCTTGCATGCATGAAATGTTATGTCAGGCATGGGGGAGTTGAGACACCTTTCCCCCAGCCTTTTTTAAAATGCTTTTTTATACTTTGTTTTATGTTTGGTATGAATGTGCTGTTTGGTTTTTTAAATAATGATAGGGTTTTATATGTTTTTTAATATTAGATTTGTTCCACTGCTATATTGTTTTTATTACTGTTGTGAGCCGCCCCGAGTCTTCAGAGAGGGGCGGCATACAAATCTAATAAATAATAATAATAATAATAATAATAATAATAATATGGTGCACACACAGTGCACCAGTAGGAAGGTAAGAGCAACCCACCCCTGTTTGAAAGAAGCAAATAATATGGAATGTGTAGGCAGGATAATCATAGATATAATAGGAAAGGAATTTATAGTACTGAGCTGGCTTTGTCCACAAGGCGGTACCCAACACTACTCCATCTTGATGCCCACATATTTAGCAGGAGCACCAGCAACAGAATATTGATGTGGGCAACTGTTCTCACAGATGAGTTGCCAGTTGCATAGTGCATTTACATGTGAGAAGCTACTCAGACATAAATATTCTTTTGCAAATGTTCTTCCTGAACTTATACAAGTAAGACCTGTGGGATACGCAGCATTAGATGTAGTGCTAAAGGCATAAAGTTATTGGCTTTTTGCATCTGACATTATTGTTTTTCCATTTGCATCTCACCACCATATATTGTAGACACTCCCCATCAATTTATTTAGCCTGCTGTGTCCCATGATGTTACTTTTTGTAACGGAGTGTATATTTGATATGGTGGATTGGCCTCTGTGTCTCCTACAATTGGGAGTCCCGAAGGCCTTCCCTACAATTTCTAGGGGAGGGCTAAATCTAGAGGTCATACATCAAAACCGTTTGCTGATCACAATGATACAGACCAGAAGAGAAGCTGAAGAGACATTGGCAGTAGAGATAACTTATATTAGCCTCTCCCACTCCTGCTAATTCAAGGGCATAGTATTCTAATTAAGCCCTGGAGAAAGGCTTTAAGAGATAAAAGGCTTAAGTAGCATTATTTTTAGAATACACTGTTATTTTTAGACATATTTGATATGTTAATATTAGGATCATAATTTATATGATCCCAATGTTCGTATTATAGCTTCTGTAGATTCACATTTTACACTAACTGATGTTTTGTGTTAACCGTGCTTTAATAAACAAGCCATAAGATTGAGTTCATTTATACACTATGGTTTATAAAGACAATGCCTGGGGTCACACAATATGTTAAGCAAACCATGTTCGATGTGCACTGTTTTAAATTAAGGCAATTGGTAGGAAATCCTGTGCACCCAGAAGAAATTTCAGCCAATTTCACCATGAGACAACAATCCCACACTGCAACCGCCAGTAGACAATTCTGGCCAGGGCCCCTATTTTTCCTTGAATTTTAGGACTGGTTTAAAATGGATTCTGGAGCATGTGGACCAACTAATGGGCCAATGCTCTTTAAGGGTGTGCCTAGACGATGGGCAACTGTGACGGTGCCACACAAACCAACTACACCAGCAAGTCCCATGCAACAATGCACCTCGTCCATTTGTCCATCTACTCGCCCTGGTTTCTCCCATTCCACCACCAACCATTTCTCCTCCTTTCACTATCGACTTTCTGCCACTTGCCTCACCTGATGCCAGGGCCCCTCCAGCACTGGCTGGGCCTCCTAACGTGGCGCCACCCATATCTCCAGTGGTTCCAGGGAGCTGCACTCTGCCTCCTCCTCCTTCAGCCAACAGCCCTATACTGAGATGCTCCAAGGTGGAATTGCTGCCCACCTGCCTACCTTGTGGTCTATTCATGTGCCATCCAGGGGGTGAAGGGTGTTAAGTCTTCACAGTTACAACTGCGCTGGCTGCTAGTCGAGCCTGATTGGCTCTGATGCAAGCAGCCGGCAAGCAGTAAGTTGGAGCTCTGTCCAAGCAGTAAGTTGGAGCTTTGTCATTGGTTGAGAGTTTGACACTTCCAGTATACAATGGTACCTCTAGTTATGAACCTAATTCGTTCCATGACTGGGTTTGTAAGAAGAACAGTTCGTAAGAAGAAGCAATTTTCCTATAAGAATTAATGGAAAAGCAAATAATGCATGCGAACCCATCCCAAAAGTCACCCTTTTTGCTCCGGATAAACTTGGCAGGATGCTGATATGCCAAGACAAACACAGGAAGTGGCTGACCGAAGGGTAGAGACAAAGGATGCTGGGAACAATAGAAAATGGGTTACGGGGGCAAAAGGAAAATGGGTCCATGACTCAGTCAACTGACGCGCTCTGAGACACTCGCTTATGGGTCACGCATAATGACAGCGGCCAGGAAATTCTTCTGGGCTCGGGCTTGTAAGTGGTAAATGGTACGTGAGAAGAGGCAAAAAAATCTTGAACACACCCTTTCATATCTAGAAAAGTTCATAAGTATAGGCATTCGTAGGTAGAGGTACCACTGTAAAAGGAAGCCTGTTCACTGTTCTTTTTCTGTGGTGCTGAAATAAAGGTTGCTTTTTTGCTATTCATTTCTGAAGTCTGCCTCTGTTCCTGTCAGCTTCACCCACTGATTTAATATATATTCTCCTGAATATTCTTCCATATGAATTTTTGATAATAATGGATGACACCTTTCCCCATTCATAAGCACTCAAAGTATAATTTTATTTTTTTTCATTTTTTGAATTTATATATCAATAAACAATTTTAACAGTACTGTGTCACATGTTTCATACGGTTATTTATAGTTATTTCTATACATCTTTATTTCTCTGTTCTAACCAATTATACCACTTTTCCACACCTCATAAAGTTCTTGTCTTTCATTTCTAATGTGAGCGTATACATCTCTGCACCTTCCAATATCTTATGTGTAGTCCTTTTATTGCTTGATGTATTTGCAAGTTTCCAACATTGAGTGTATACAATTCTTGCTGTGGTTACTATGTGTAAAATGATGTATTGGAGTTGTTTCTTTATCTTTTGGTTAATTATTCAGAATAAGAATAATTCAGGTTTAAATTATATTTGTTCCCCTATTATTTCCTGTAGCCTATTATCTCCTCCTTATCTGTTCTCAGTATTTCTTTGCTTTGGGGAATAGGCACCACATATGATAACAAATTCCCTCCTTACTTTTAGCACTGAAAGTACGATTTTCAAGCCAGCTTATGTAACCACTCAATTAACAAGATACTACCACACACTTAACTAACTTGCTAATCAGAATTATTTGGCAATGTAAAGATATATTAAAAACCATGAAACTAGTTACCCATTTTTTTAAATGAAGAAATTAATCTTGAGTTTTACTCCAGATTTAGACAAACCATACAGCTTTTAAGCTTTTACCATGGTTGTGTCCTTAGAAGAACAACCTATCTCTTTCAGAAATATAATGAAACAATTTCAATGAAATGCCAAAAGAAATTTTGATATTTTATCCATAAAAATATCTAAAGTGAGATAGTATTTGAAAAAAACGAGAACTATTGTAGCGTGATATCTCCAATAGAAAGATGAAAAATAAACATCATGGTAAATTCCTATTGGACCAGAGAATTTCTAGAGCGTCAAAATATTTGGAGAAACAAAGTGTCAATTAATTCAGGGTATTGTTGTGTAAGTACTTTATATTGGGACACATATTCTTTTAAGAGCAGAGAGTTTCAGATCAAACAAAGCAAAAAAGGGAGTTTTACTCTGTGAGGAAAGAAAATTGAATAAATTACCGCATTGTGTTATTACTAAGGTATCAAGAAGGGTCAATCTTTTGCTCATTACACTTAAAATAGTCAAACTTTTTGTATCAAATATCTATAGAATGAAATGTGGATCAAACATTTTTACCATTAGTGAACTTGCTATGCAGTGTTTTGCCAATGATAAAAGTATTTCTCAGTGGGAGAAATAAGATATGAAACCCACTCCAACTGTTACTGAACTCCTACTATCCTTCATCATGATCCATGCTTGCCAAAGCTGAATGGGGAAGGGCAACATTTCCCATCACAACTCAGCATGTTAACAGGATTCTAGGTATTGTGTTTTTATAGGACAGGTGGAAAATTGTTATGTAGGGAGTGGGGGAGGATGCATTTTCACTAACCAGTCTTAATTCAAAAGACAAACTCTTTAAGATCAAAGAACTTCAAAGCCAACCAGCTGCTTTTGAGCCAGCCTCCTAAAAATAGTTTACCTAACAAATATCTGTATGATTAATAGATGGTAGCAAAGTGACAAACCAAACTCTTAATTCATTCCTGTCATCTAACGGATTTTTGCAGCTCAGCAAAATTGGGAGTTTGGAAAAAGAGATGTTACCACTGTCAAACAATTAAAGACTAAAAATCAAAAATCTACTTCCATTCCTCAGAGTTCATCAATAGACATTAATCTACCTCCTATCTTTATTTACATATGGATTAACATAGAAACATAGAAGACAGACGGCAGAAAAAGACCTCATGATCCATCTAGTCTGCCCTTATAATATTTTCTGTATTTTATCTTAGGATGGATAGATGTTTATCCCAGGCATGTTTAAATTCAGTTACTGTGTATTTACCAACCATGTCTGCTGGAAGCTTGTTCCAAGGATCTACTACTCTTTCAGTAAAATAATATTTTCTCACGTTGCTTTTTATCTTTCCCCCAACTAACTTCAGATTGTGTCCCCTTGTTCTTGTGTTCACTTTCCTATTAAAAACACTTCCCTCCTGGACCTTATTTAACCCTTTAACATATTTAAATGTTTCGATCATGTCCCCCCTTTTCCTTCTGTCCTCCAGACTATACAGATTGAGTTCATTAAGTCTTTCCTGATACGTTTTATGCTTAAGACCTTCCACCATTCTTGTAGCCCGTCTTTGGACCCATTCAATTTTGTCAATATCGTTTTGTAGGTGAGGTCTCCAGAACTGAACACAGTATTCCAAATGTGTTCTCACCAGCACTCTACATAGCGGGATCATAATCTCCCTCTTCCTGCTTGTTATACCTCTAGCTATACAGCCAAGCATCCTACTTGCTTTCCCTACTGCCTGACTGCACTGTTCACCCATTTTGAGACTGTCAGAAATCACTACCCCTAAATCCTTCTCTTCTGAAGTTTTTGCTAACACAGAATTGCCAATACAATACTCAGATTGAGGATTCCTTTTCCCCAAGTGCATTATTTTACATTTGGAAACATTAAATTGCAGTTTCCATTGCTTTGACCATTTATCTAGTAAAGCTAAATCATTTACCATATTACAGACACCTCCAGGAATATCAACCCTATTGCACACTTTAGAGTCATCGGCAAATAGGCAAAGATATATCATAACCAGCATGAAGGTTCCAAGAATTCACGGGCAAGTAAGTGAACTCCACTGGAGAATTGAAAGGAATACCTAATCATGGAGTGGCCTCACTGCAGGCTTCCACAGATTGTTTTCAGCTGGAATCAATAAACACCTTGAATCTGGATCTGCAATACATTTTTTGACAGTTCACAAGAGGAAAGGAAATAACTACCAATGCTCAGTTTCAATATCCAAGCAACAGTATTCAGATGCAACACTGATTTGTATAGTCAAACATGTTTTGCCATAGCATGTTCTACAATCTGTCCTCTGTGTAAAACAAGGCAATGTTAACTGAGATAAATCAGGATTCAAGTAACTGGGAATGTGAGGTGCAAGCCCAGGCATATCCAGAGGGGGGAGTGTGAGGAAAAAAAGAGGAAATAATAATAAGTACCCCTAACTGGTTTATATTTACCTAGAGGAACTCAGAGCATAATTGCAACCTTCTCTTCTCTAACCTCATCACTGAAGCTGCTGTTCCTTATTTCACTCCTCTTTGAAGAATAATCCTAAAACTTGTAGTGACCTTCAGTATAAGCCACACGAAGCAGTACAGTACATATTTAGCTCTATGCCATATTTCCCACCATCTGGATCAGATCTAGGAAACCTATCAGAGTATTATGGTCCACAATTCTCACTAATGTTGATCATTTGTCATTGAGCTGAGATTGCTAATTTTAACTTTTCTGTGTGGGATTTATTTAGTGCTACTGTTGTGCTGTTATGAGGTGTATAACATCTTGTATACTTCATCTGAGGACTGTTCTGACCTCCCAGCAGCCCATGGAGCTGGTAGCGGATCCTATCCGAGATGAGGCCAGTGAGGCCATGCGCAAGTGACTTGTGCAGCTGGAACCTGAGTTGGAAAGTGAGGAGGCTGGAGACCACTCGGTGCCAGAGGCAGAGGTTCACCCAGGACTATGTTTTCTCTGATCCATAGCTGGGCAGAACAGGGACATGGACAAGATCTGCGAGGCAGATTCTTTTAAAAAAACTGCTTCACTGAAGTTAATAAGAGGGAAATTCTCATCGTAACTTCCAGGACTGGTTAAAGATTTTGTTAGCAATGGAACTTTAGCTATGAATGAAGTGGTACACCATAGAGTCTTCAAACCTGGCAACTTTAAGACTTGTGAACTTCAACTCCCAGAATTCTCCAGCCAGTCACAAATCTTAAAGTTGACAAGTTTGGGGATCCCTGCTATAGAGAGTAAATATGATAGTCATTGGTGGTGTCATATTCCACTGTTGTTTCTGATTGATCGCCAGTGGCAGAATGCTACAATCAGTTGATTTCTAATGACCTATTTAGAAAGAACTGCCAGTGTGTTTGCATCCAAAACATGCCACCATCATGCTAACATGTATCTTACAGACAATAGCCATGATTTCCCTTTTACTGGTGTGTTAAATTTCTACTGAAATTTATAGTATCTCATCCTGCCTATTGTGGATTGTCCCTAAATTGCTATAGCATGGAAACATTTAAAGCAGAATTTTAAAAACTCATTTCAAATTCAGTTCATAATTGATGTAAAACTGCAAATCCTGCGATATAGTAAAGGGACTGATTTTATAAAGATTCATATACAGTGATCCCCCAATTATCGCGAGGGTTCCGTTCCAAGACCCCTCGCGATAATCGATATTTTGGGATGTAGTGGTGCGGAAGTAAAAACACCATCTGCGCATGCGCGCCCCTTTTTCCATGGCCGCACATGCGCAGATGGTGGAGTTTGCATGTGGGCGGCGGGGAAGACCCTTCGGCCGCCCAACAGCTGATCTGCTCCGCAGCGCGGCAGCAGCAAGGAGCCGAAGATGGGGTTTCCCCGTTGCCCAGGCAACGGGGAAACCCCATCTTCGGCTCCTCGCTGCTGCCGCGCTGCAGAGCAGATCAGCTGTTGGGCGGCCGAAGGAACCTTCCCTGGGTCTTCCCGCCGCCCAGGCAAAGGGGATACCCCAAGATCGCTTGCCGCTTGCCCGTTCGCCCGCCCGGCTGCTCGCTTGCCGCTTGCCGCTTGCCGCTTGCCCGTCACCTGCTTGCCCGGCCGCTCGCTTGCCGCTTGCCGCTTGCCCGTTCGCCCGCCCGGCTGCTCGCTTGCCGCTTGCCGCTTGCCCATTCGCCCGCCCGCCCGGCTGCTCGCTTGCTGCTTGCCGCTTGCCCATTCGCCCGCCTGCCCGGCTGCTCGCTTGCCGCTTGCCCGTTCGCCCGCCCGCCCGGCTGCTCGCTTGCCGCTTGCCCGTTCGCCCGCCCGCCCGGCTGCTCGCTTGCCGCTCGAGAGCAAGAGGGGGAGAGATAGAGAAAGAGAGAGAAGGAAAGAAAGAGATGAGAGAGGGAGGAAGAGAGTGTGAGAGAGGAAGAAGCAAGATAGAGAAAGAGAGAGAGAAAGAAAGATGAGAAAGGAAGGGAGTGACGTCATCGGGTGGAAAAATCGCGATATAGCGATTCGCAATGAACGGGATCGTGAAACTCGGGGGATCACTGTATATGATTTAATTGCTAGCCAATTAATCTAAGCCAGGTGTCTGCCACCTGCAGCTCTGGAGCCACCTGCAGCTTTTGGGGCTCTTTGCTGTGGCTCCGTCAGGTGATCCCACTACTGGCTGGTCCCACCCCTGGCCCTCCCCTCCCAGTCATTCCTTGCCTGATTTGAGAAGGCAAGAGCAACGCCGGGGATTGAGAAGCAGCAGGAGCTGATTCTCTGGCAGGAGGGGGCGGGTCATGTGACTGAGTGGGGTGAGTGATGTCAATTTGACCACATCCACTCAGGTTTTGTGGCTCCCAGTGTTTTATTTTCTGTGGAAAATTGGTTCAAATGTCTCTAAGTATTTAAGGCTGTGGACCCCTGATCTAAGCCAATCTAAGAATGCAAAACTGTAAATAATCAAACTTAGAAACACACACACACACACACACAAACAAAACATCTCAGCAATAAAACATAACAGCTCTTTGACTTGCTTGAAGCAGTAATCAAATGGATATGACAGATGAACATGCCATCAAAACAACCTATAACAATTCAAATTTGTGAAACTATAAAAAATAAAGTCTTGCAAGTAAAGCTGGCATCAACAAAACTGCAGTTAAATACAGTCAGTGGAAAGGCTTGTTGTAAAGGTAAAAAACAGTGCTCTGCAACCTTAAACACTCAATAATTAATTATTAATTATTTAATTATTCAGTACTGGAAAAAATAGAATAGAATCCAGGAGACATTTGAATAAAAGACCTACCGCTCCACCACCGTGTGAAACTGACCCACATTTATTTTATTCATTGATAACCTTGAAATGCTGTGAACAGAATGGTGGGAGGAAGGAACTAAAAGGTGGGACAAGGTGAGAGTTCCCAGGTTGCCTAAAAGCTTTGCCAAGCTGTAATACATCAGGAGAGATGACCAGATTGTTATTTTACATATACAGTATTGCAGCAGAATTGATAATAATAAATCAGTTCAGGGGCTGGAATCTACTGTCACACTATGAAAGGGCAGATCTGGGCTAGTTCCAAGCTGTAACAGAAATTCCACGTTGAAGTGCTTTGATAGAATCCTACACATTGTTTTGGTTTGGTGGGTAGGACTAAACATCCCTTAGAGTGGAGATCCATAATCTTAGAGCAAAACTGAGACATTATTACCGCAGGTAACTTCATTCTAAAATGAACAATGGGGTTGTCCCAAAGGTGATTTTTCTTTCCAGAGGCAACTGGACTTTGTTTTTATTGGAAGACATTTCACTTTTCATCCAAGAAGCTTCTTCAGCTCCGACTGAATGGTGGGGAATGGAAGGATTTATATAAAATCAAGAAAGTCCAGTTGCCTCTTGAAAAAGCATCTTTGGGACAATCATAATTTGGAATCTCCATAGATGAACAATGGTGTTAATGATGGAAAACCTAGACTACAGGTCACAGAAGATTTAGAAGTTCATGTGTGTTATATGGGACAGGACTAGACTGTATGCAAAAATGAAAAACAGCTTATTTTTCTTCAGCTACATGAAGATAATCTAACAGCACCTATTGCTTGTTTAAGTCTAGAGCTTGTATTACTTTTAAGTTTTAAGAGTTTTTTTTTAAAAAAAAAAGAAATGTAAGAGGATGTTGTCTGAATTGCTTAAGTCTAAACACGATAGTACTTTATATCAATATTCCATTTTAAAATCATCCTGTCATTTGGGAAACATTAATTTACACCACATACTGAAAATCCAATTGGCTTTTTGCATAAGATAAAACTAGTGCCAGGAGTGTGCCATTCAGATGAAATTGTTTCTTTCCCCCAGTTGAGTTCAACTTAATTTACTAACTGCAACAAAAATTTACCCTGCTTAGATTCAGTTTTTGGCCTTTTAATATTTTTTTTTTAAAGAATAGAATAGAATTCTTTACTGGTCAAATGTGATTGAACACACAAGGAATTTGTCATTGGTGCATATGCTCTTATTGTACATAAAAAGAAAAGATACATTTGTCAAGAATCATGAGGCATAACACTTAATGATTGTCATAGAGTGCACATAAGCAATCAGGAAGCAATCAATAGAAATATAAATCATAAAGATACAAGCAAAAAATTACAGTCATAAAGTCATAAATGGGTGAAGATGGGTGATAGGAATGATACTAAGATTAATAGTAATAGTATTGCAGCCTTAGTGAATAGTTTGGCAGTAGTGAGGGAATTATTTGTTTAGTAGTGATGGCGTTTGGGAAAAAACTGTTCTTGTGTCTAGTTGTCTTGGTGTGCAGTGCTCTGTAGCGACATTTTGAGGGTAGGAGTTGAAACAGTTTGTGTCCAGGATATGAGGGGTCAGTAAATATTTTCACAGCCCTCTTTTTGATTCGTGCAGTACTGTATACAGGTCCTCAATGGAAGGCAGGTTGGCAGCAACCAGATAGCTCCCCCGCCCTCGCTCTATGCAGGCAAAGTTTGAAACAGGACAGAGTTTGAAACGGGGATTAACCCCTGTGTCCTGACGAGACCAATCCCCTCGCCGTTTGACGGCGGTTGCCATTGGTTATTTATACGATGTTCGGCGGCAGCAGCAGCCGCGACCGATGCTTCATGGCCAAGGCAAGGTAGTGGATGGAGAGGAGGGGAGGGGAGAGGGGCCGGGATGCTGCCGGGGATTGGTTGCGCCTCGTGTCAGTCGGAGCGACGGGCCCCAGCGCTTCCGCTGCTCCAGCTCCTGCTGAGCAGCTCCTAGAGCGAACTAAAGCGTGCGGGTGGCTGAGAACCGGCACCATGCTTCGGATGCTCGGAGATTTCCCCCACCCTTAAAGCCCCGGCTGAGAAGTCTTCCTGTGGGCATCCCTTCCCCTTAGCAGGACGGACAGGAGGAGGAGGAGAAAAAGCCGAGGGGGGAAGGAAAAAAAAGAGAGAGTTAATTTTCCGCCAAGTGGACGAGCATCAAGCAGAAGACTCCGTGAGAGAGCGAGAGCGAGAGAGACACCGGGCGCTTTCCTTGCACTGCGGGCAAAAACCCCCGGATTTTTTTTTTAAAAAGGAACCAGACACGAAAAGAAAAAAACCCTCAACCAACCCCCAAACCCGAGCCCGGAGCTTCCCCAAGCGGGATACCAGGCGCAGCATCGCCGAGCGTTTCAAACCCCAGCCAGGTAGAAATGACCTCAACTGGCAAGGAAGGCAGCGGAGCTCAACACGCGCAATATGTTGGACCCTACCGCTTGGAGAAGACGCTGGGCAAAGGGCAGACAGGTGGGTTGTTTCCCCGGCACCGCCGCCGCAGCAAAGCCAAGCAAACCCGGGAGAGAAGAAGGTGGCAGTCGCGGACATGACGGGAGATGGGAAGAGTCCCTCCTTGTCTTGTCGCTGTGGCCTCTTGCTATTCGAGGGGGTTCCTTTGCCTTGTGCGGCTCTTATGGGTTTTTTTTTGGGGGGGGAGAGAGATTTGGGGGTGATTTGAACCTTGTTTCAAAGCCCAGCTTGCTTTGTGTGGATCCCTCCTGGAAAAGGGGTGGTGTTCTGGTGACAGTCAAAGTGCCGGTGGGGAGGGGCTGGTAGAATTGGGGGTGGGAGGTGGGGTGGGGGAGAGATGCTCAGCTGCTGGTCCATTTGGCTTGGATTCAGGGCATGGATTTTCTTATTTTTTTAAAAAAGGAATCGTGGATCAAGAAGAGGAGGAGGAGGAAACAGGGGAGTCACCAGCAGTGTTTTATGACATCATGATTGAAAAGGGTGTAGTCTTGAAGGTGCAGTTAGTAGAGGTGTGGGGAAGAGAAGACATAGAGTGCAATTGATGGCACGGCCGTCTTTGTTGACGATTTTGGAAGGCAACCAAAAAATGGGAAGGGGTGGTCACTAGGAAAAGAAGAAGAAGAAGAAAAAAAGAATTGCAAATCCTGCCCAGGATGGTCTTTTTGTTTGTTGTTGTTGTTGTTGTTTTCCCAATAATCACAATTTTCTGCTGCTTAGAGTCAGCTTCCCTGTCCTGCTGTCAGATGCCAGAGATTTGTTGTTTGGTGGGTTCTCTGAAAAGAACAATGGCAAGGAATATTAACAGAAGGAAAGAGAGTGTGGGCCATTAGCCGGGAGCAGGTGTGTTTGCCCTCAGCGATATAATTAGATCCCCTCAAATGTATTCAAGATTTGGACTGGCTGGTTCTCTGCAGCACTGGGATGCACTTCAAGGGCACGCAAAGAGTAATGGCAAAAGAAAAGGCCCTGGCAAAACACTGACAAATCTTTGTCTGCCAGATTTCCCATATTTTTTGTTCTCCATTTTTGATAACAACTCCAGTCGGGGCCCTCTTGTTTGGCAGCCTTTGATTCAGGGACCCCAGAGTAAATTTCAGGTTTTCTGAAGTGTCATATTGAGAGATATAAATTTTTTAAAAAGTAAGATAGATAGGTTCCAACATTCATGCCTTACGATAGGTCTTTTTGGAAGACGGTTGGTGTTAAGAGTTATTCCTTATGGTGGGATGATAAAACATGGTGCATTGTGTTTTGCTTTCCTTTAGAGAGAGAGAGAGAGAGAGAGAGAGAGAGAGAAAGAGAGAGATGAGCTTTGCCCATCTGTTGTCTAACGGATTTAATAGGCGTTTCCATCTCCAGCTGCTGCCTCTGATCGCCTGTTTTCTTGTTGCCCTGCATGGCAGCAGCTCTGCAGTCCCTGCAATTTTCTTGGGGACAGAGTTGAAATCCAGATCTTTCTGTGAAATAGGCCAACCTTTTCTGAAACCCATTTAAGTGTGCAACCCTTCTCCACTCTTCTTTTTCTTCCTCCTACCTCAAGCCCCATAGCAACTGCTTGTCCGCCTTGTCAATGGGAAGGTTTCTGGGAAAAGTGCTGCTTTAAAACGGAAAGTGACTTTTATTTGTTTGTATCTTGCTCCTTCTCATATTGCAGGAGCTGGAAAATCAGTTCACCTTTATCCCCCATAATGCTGAGGGCTAGATAATTATTTTTTTTAAAAAAAAAATTACAGCTCCTTCCACTGTGAAATATATCTTGACATGAATAACAGAGCTGAGGAATATGAAATTGCTGCCAAAATGATTGCAGTATTATGGCGCACCGATAAAAACTGTGGATGCTGTTTCCGGAGGTGGTCTCTTGCCCTTTGCTATGGCCATGTAAAAGAGGCCTTAAATCTTATGAACTCCAATCTTATCCTCATTACTGTGGGTTTTTTTTGTCTACTTCCAGTTGAGGTCTCTCACTCTGCCCCCTCCCACAGAGTTTGGGTTATCAACTACGATAGCAGTATGTCAGATTGATGATTTTGGGGGGGGGAGGCTTTGCCAGAAGTAAGTCCTTATGAGTTCGGAGGGACTTGCAAATAAGTAAAGAAGCAAAAGAGCACAACCTATAGATTTAGATCATACATTTAGATCATCATGGGGTATTATTCAGCTAAAGGGTTAACTGCAATTTGTCCTCCCCCTTCCTTCACTAATCTTCCAATCTCCCTTCTGAGTGATTAGAGAGTGGGAAGGGGGAGGAGGCAGAGCCTGTGTTCAGAGAGAGGCTATAGTCTACTTTTGCTGGTCTTTGAGGAGCCGAATTAGAGCAAAAAATGTTGTTTGTAATGTTATAGGAAATTTTAAATGAGCTTCCACTCTTCCGGTCCTGATGTTCGTTCATACAATTCTGGGATACGCAGATAAAATCTAAATGTGTTTTAAAGACCAAAGAATTATTGGTATATAGAGTTTTGATGCTGTGCTTACTTGGGAGATAAAACTGAAATCAATGGGACTTACTTCGGGGGGGGGGGGGGAAACCTTGCATGGAATTGGAAATATTTGTTTTCTTTCTCCCATATTCAAAATAGATATACTGTATTAAATGAATTATGGACAATTTTTGGGGGGTATGGTACTTAGATTTTTGTGTGTGTGGAGGGTGGGAATCAGTGATTTATAGCCAAGCGATGCCACTTTTTGTCTATCGTTCCTAGATTCCTGAAAAGGAAAAAAAGGGCATTTAGTAAGCTTCTGGTGGGGAGTATCTGAACATGTGCACTCGGTGATTCAATAATCTTGTGCTCAAGAAGCTGGCGGTTCAATAAAGTTGTGTAGACAGTTTGCAACTCAAGCAGAACCATACCATACAAAGAAGGAAAAATGAGACATGGAAAGCATTTGCTGATACTTTTAAGGTAATTTCATGCAATGTATCATGAATCCCCAAACCATCCAAAGTTATCCTGAGGTTAGATGGGTGGTCAATACATTTTATAAGTAAATAAATGAGTATTCTATTGTCTTTATTCTCCCGTAAGTTCATATTTGTTTGTTATGTTTTAGTCCCCCACCCCACTTAACTAGTGTTTTTGCTCTAAAGTTCTTTATTCGAAGTTCGGGACCATCCATTTGCTTTGCTACAAAATACAGAAGATCAAAGCTAAAGATTTGGGAATTGCTGGCCTTGGTCCCAACTGAACTTGGGACGTCTTTAGCTTCTCCATAATTTTAAATGGCAGGCTTGATAAATGAGCATGAAACAAGGAGATTTAAAACAGGCAGTAAGTCCAGAGGCTACATCTATGCAGCCATGATGACATCTATCCTTGCATGTGCACAACTGACCTGGCAAACCATATTCAGGACACGATACATTTTAGGGCTCTGGATGATGACAATGCTAATTCTCCTTCACAGCGGGGAAAGCAAAGCTGGTCCGGTAGAGTCTGGCACATCAGGCCTGCAGCAAATGATTGATGTCACAAAGGGAGGATTATGGTCTCCTGGTTTCAAAAGCAAGAGGAGAGCACTGAGCAGAGGGGCGCATAACAATTGCCTGCAGTCTTGCTGTAATATGGACAGTGTGGCAAAACCCGGGGGAAGAGATTCTTAATAATGCAGTGTAAGAATTCCATGCATGTATAATTAAAGTAGATTGTTGTAGTCAGACAATTGCCCCTTTGTTACTGTTATAAAGCAGAGTTTTAAAAAACGGTTGTGCTGTTGTTTTCCAAAACTTGACTTGCAGGGAATCCATTCAATGGGAGGAGAGAAGGAGATGCAATAAATAGAGTGGTAATATAATTTTACAAATGTGATTATTAGATTATGAGGAAACGTCTTGAAAATGTCGACACAAAGCAATTGCTTTTAAAGGGACCAGCAAGCGATGGTTCACTTTGGACTGAAATACTGTGGCATAATTAATTATAGGAGGTTTGCACTGTAATTAACTGTAATGAGCAAAAATGTAGTATTTTGTGTTTGCAGCAACACACCAGGAAATTTGTGCTTAGATAACAATTCCAATTCAGAAGTATTATTCAAATGAAGCTAAATTGTCTTTAATTTGGCATGGCTGGTGATTTATGTGAAAGTGATATTTCAAATATTTTTCACAATGCAGTTTTATTTAGAACTAGCAATATGTCTTTATGTTTTGTTTTCACTTGGCTGATCTTTATATATCTGTTTTAATACTCCAAGTCTCAAACACTTTAAAGCCATATCTGGGGATATTGCACTAATTTTATTATTTTTATGGAATGGCCTAATCTCAACACTTGTATGGCAGCATTATAGCAAGTTAATACAGTGGTACCTCTATCTATAAACGCCTCTACGTACGAACTTTTCTACATAAGAACCAGTTGTTCAAGATTTTTTTGCCTCTTCTCAAGAACCATTTTCCACTTACAAATCTGAGCCTCCGAAACTGTAACCAGAAAAGGCAGGGACAAGCCTCTGTGGGGCCTCTCTAGGAATCTCCTGGGAGGAAACAGGGCTGGAAAAGGTGGGGAGAAGCCTCTGTGGGGCCTCTCTAAGAATATCCTGGGAGGAAACAGGGCCTCCACCCTCCCTGTAGTTTCCCCAATTGCACACATTATTTACTTTTACATTGATTCCTATGGGAAAAAATGGCTTCTTCTTATAAACTTTTCTACTTAAGAACCTGGTCATGGAACAAATTAAGTTCGTAAGTAGAGGTACCACTGTAGAACTAAATTACATTCCATGATACTTTAGTTGTTATTAATAAGCTCATGATGAACTTGATATTTTTCCATCCTAGTTGGATGTCTTTTCTTTTTCAAAAACAGTTCTCAAATTTTGATGGCACTTTTTTTTCTGAAAGCCTTTTGAGTGAATATAATTCAGATTCTAAACCTATTCAGAAGCATATACTATTGAGTTAATGGATTTCATATCTATTCACAGGCAGATTTACCATATACTGTAGTGCAAAAATAAAATTACTTTTGCTGTTTGATTCTGTATAATCTAGACAGAACCTCCCAATTTGAAATGAATTTAAATTAGACTGCTCAAAAAATAAAGGGATCACTTAAACAACACTATATCTCCAAGTAAATCAAACTTCTGTGAAATCAAACTGTCCACAGGAAGCAACACTGATTGACAATCAATTTCACATGCTGTTGTGCACATTCAACTTTGTACAGAACAAAGTATTCAATGAAATATTTCATACATTCAGATCTTGGATGTGTTATTATTGTTCCCTTTATTTTTTTCAGCAGTATATTATGTTTGCTAGAAACCCTCAAAACTATAATCAAGCATGAATGGAAGATAGCACATTGAGGAAGATTAGTCTAACTTTATCAACTTGGGTTGAAACCTTTCTGTGTGATATCATGGCTTCAGTCATGTAGGTGGCTTGCCTTTCCTGATAAATGGAGCTAAATTTTTCAATTTTAAAATCATGGTATCCTAAGCAAAGTTTGGTAGGATTGGAAATGGAAGACATCATTTTGTGGTCCTTCCAATAGCAATAGCACTTAGACCAAGGGTCCTCAAACTATGGCTTGCAGGCTGCAAGCGGCCCGCTAAAGCCATTAATCTGGCCCGTGCAGGACTATGAGGTTGCCCTTTGGCTGAGTGCAGGACTTACCTTTGTGAGCCCCATGGGAAGTAACTGAAAGGTAAGGCCAGTAATTTTGCCCTGCAAAGATGTTCTGAAGGTGGGGGAAGTGGAAAACCATGCACACAGATGCCTCAGGAGGCAAGAAAATGGGTGAAACAGCTAATTTGTGGCAAAAAACCCCACCCCAGGCCATTTTTCTCTGGTTTTGGCCTGCAGTATGCTTCTGGAGGCAGGAGAGGTAGAAAATGGGGCACATAAGTGCTCCAGGAGGCCAAACAAACCTGGACTTTTTTTGCCTGTTTTTGACCTGCAGTATGCTTCTGGAGGCAGGGGAGGTGAAAAACGGGGCATGCAGATGCCCCAGTAGGCTAAAAACAGGCCTAGATAGATAAAAAGCGAGAGAGGGAGAGAAAGACCAGAAAGAGAGGGGGGAGACACACACACAAACAGAGACAGACAGACAGACACAGAGAAGATATATATATATATATATATATATATATATATATATATATATATATGTATGTGCATGGGACATATCTATATCTCTGTGTGTGTGTGTGTGTGTGTGTGTGTGTGTGTGTGTGTGTATATATATATATATATATATATATATATATATATATATGTAGATTGTTCTGAGTTCGGGTTTTGCCCTGTGTAATATTTTGCATGTCTATGCGACGTTTCGGCGAAATCACATTCACCATCATCAGGCTGAAGTTTCCAAGCTTCGTGCTGTTGTAAAATGTAAATGTAAAACATATATATATATATATGTTAAATGTTTATATATATATATGTCACATTTTTTTTTGCTGAATTTGAAAATTAAGGGACACTAGGATAAATCTATTTTGGCCTTATTTTGGCCTCATCAGCTAGCCATACCCACTGGGACTTGAACCTGCAACCTTTGCTTTGTAAGGCAGAGAATTATCCTCTAGGCTACAGTATCCAATCCCTTCAGCTCTGCACCAGGGAGATATATCAAAGTCCGTGGGGCTGAGAAGAATTGCTGCAAAACTTAGTTTCCTGAAGTGGACCACTAGACTCTTAAACAAATAAAAAACTAATCTAGTCAAAAGAGCAACATGCAAACAAAAGCAAATAAAATACCCCCAGGAGCAAAACAAATTAAAGTTTAATCTGTGTGCATTGTTTAATGGACTGTTAAATTGGCCATGCCCACCCAGTCCCATGACAAACTAGCCACACCCACCTAGCCGGTCCGCGCCCCCCCCAGCAGTCTGAGGGATCATGACTTTGTCACCTGTTTGAAAAGTTTGAGGACCCCTGACTTAGACTTATATACTGCTCATAGTGCTTTACAGCACTCTGAGCAGCTTAAAAAGTTAGTATCAATTATCCCCAACAATCTAGGCTCTTATTTTACTGACCTTGGAAGGAGGGAAGGTGAGTTAACCTTGAGCCCCATCACAATCAAACTCCTGGCTGTGAGCAGATTTAGCCTGCAATAATGCATTCTATCCACTGCACCACTTGGGCTCATCAATCCCACTAAACAAGATTTGTAGGTCCAAATTAAATTGCTTCCCTATATTCAGAACAACCCATTTGAATGGATACCTCTTGTTTGTGTTAGCATGTATTTAAAAAAAAATTCTAACATGGCTAATTTCAATTCCCTGAATGCTCAGCAATGACCATTTGAAAGGGTGCGTTGTTTGGAGTGAATTATTCCAAACTATGTCATATCAAGAGGATTTTTCAGAGAGGTTGCAAGAGGGATGCTCTCAGTAAAGTAGTGCCGCCCAACCCAATTATTTTCTTCTTGAACTTAAAGAATGAAGCCTGGTGCCTGCATTAAACCCTAAAAATGATGATGTATGCAAAAAAAAAACCCTAATAATCAAAACTTAATAAAGAAAAGGGTGGGCATATTGGCATGAGGTAAAGTAGAGTAGTTTCACAGTTTCAAAATATAACAGGATTGGTCGTTGCTCTGGCATCAGTCATGGCCAGAACTTTATCTAGAGTTGTTTGGAGTTCCAGCTTAGGATTTTGGCCTCTGTGATAAACTACTATTAACCCTTTAAAAATTATGAAGCATAAATGCAATGTTGTGGTGTAGACTGTCTCTTCTCATTTGCTCAGATGTTAGAGAACTCTTTTACTGTTTCCTTTACTTTTGGTTTTGTCTGTATTAAAACAATATTTTATTATTCTGATTGAGATATAAACTTGGTGAGAAATTAGCAATAGCACCTAGACTTATATACCCCTTAATGGTGCTTTACAGCCCTCTCTAAGTGGTTTACAGAATTAGCATATTGCTCCCAACAATCTAGGTCAGGGGTGTTAAACTGGCCGCCCACAGGTCAGATGTGTCCTGTGCAGGCCATGCCCCCCCCTCCGCAAATAGAAAAAACATCACGAAACGTCACATGATAACAATGTGACGCAGTGAGTTTGACACCTGTGATCTAGGTCCTCATTTTACTAACCTCAGGAGGATAGAAGACTTAATCAACCTTGAGCCGGTGAGAATTGAACTCCTGGAGTGAGCAATGAGTTAACTACTGGTCACATTTGATTTCAAATGGATTATTTATAATTAGAAATGTGTGTGTGCATTCAGCTTGTGAGCTTTGATCTTTAGGAAAGGAAGGAATGGGGTAGATTTTACTTTGCTAGCTGTTGCCAACTATAGGGCTGTATATTCATTTAGGCTTGATTAAGGTGTTTATATATTGAAGCACTGTGTATTTTCAGAACAGTCTTAGAACTGAAGCTTTCATTTCTTGTGAGAAGGACGATTTTCTGAGTACCATGATGCTCCATGGGTTCTTCAGAGAAGCTATATTTAAGCTGTAGAGCCAATAAGATACATACCTACATGATACATCTCCATATTTGAGTTGAGTTTTATGGACTATTGACTTTTAGAAGCTACTTCTGATTAGGAAAATTTGTTGATATGATATTTGGCACCTGGTAGAAAGGATAGACCCATCAATATATTCCCTCAAATAAGGAAAAATAAGGTCAGCTCTTGAAAAGGCTTTATGATTTGGAAATCATAGTGAATTTAATTAATTTTAATTCCTTAAAGAAAGGACAAAATATTAATTTCCATTAGCAAGCAATTTTTCTGAAAGGTAGGAAAATTCTGATACATTTAGGTCAAATTCAGGAAACGTTTAAGAAAACTTGCCATTCCGAAAGGCAATAAAGTCCTAACTTTTTAAGAGTGTGCTTAAAACTTAGAGCTGTAGTATTGGCTGGTCGATGCAAGAATTGTTTTTTAATGCTGTCCTGTGACTGCCTAATGGTATTTCAATGTTTCGAAGATTTATATTGCAGATTTTGGAGTTTTTTAGTTTTTTAGGGCAACTGGTGAGAATTTTAGGAAACATCTTACATTTCATTAAATTAAATTAATAAATTTAAGCAATAAGAAATATAATTTGAAATTCAGAAGAACAAAACACAGACAAACACAAATACATAAGCAATAAGGATAATTTTGCCTTGTAGCAATTGCTGGGATTGCTTTGAAATATGCAGGTCATTTGTGTCGTTTTCTTTTGATAAAATGTCACATAAAAGATGGATCACACTATTTATATACCTGAATCTTAAATATTGCCATGTTAAATTTTAAGATTAATTTAGCTACGATAATTTTCTCACGTATAGTCATTTTTCCTTCATCTAGGTTATTTTAACTAATTGTTATTTAAATTAAGAATCATAAAATGAAGTGACTCAGAAGGTGGTCCATAGTGACTAACATTAGCATGCCAATTAATTTCACAAATAGTAATAACACATAGGTAACCTGAAGCAAAAACTGATGCTAGTTTTAATATTGTTAAAAGTATTATGTATTAAGAGGAGAACAACAGTACTTATTTAAAAGACTAGTAGTTCTTTGGTGTAATGACAAAGGTGTTAGGTTAGAAACCAGAAGAACCTGAGATTTAAACTTCTCCTAGGTATCATAACTGGCCAGATGTAGGAGAACAGCAGATAGAATGGTTAAGTGTGTCATCAGCTTAGAATCATTACAGAGCCAGAAACTGTCCAAATCCAATCTCCCCTTGAATTCTGTTGATCCTGATCTGGTGCCAATTTTGTATTGAACTTTAGTTGGCTAGATTGCTGTGGGCAGACGTGAGCATTAAATCTTTGAACTGAAACTTAACATATGGTCTTAACAACAACTACTCTTAGTTTAACTCACCTCACAGGATTATTGTGGAGAAAAACAGGAGACATGAACATTAAGCATCTACACAGCCTTGTCTTGACCAAAAATAAAGGTAGGATAAAAATCCAATAAACATCCTTTTCCCACTTTGCTTTTGAGTTTGGTTTATTTTGCTTTGATGTATTGTAAATTTGGAAACTGTGATGGATGTTTTTACATAAACATGATGCTCTTGTAGATTTAAATATGAAATACTGAGATTCAAAGTAATATAGGTAAATTATGTATTATTCTTCTGCTTCTATTTCAAGATAGCCCATGCTCATGGAATTATACATATAATGGCATAATCCACATATACAATAGCTATCATGTTAGCAAACTCAGGATAAACCTAGAATTGTAGACATTCAGCATTTTGAAGATAAATCTTCTTGGCAATGTAGAGTGCTCACTGGCACATTGTTGACTAACTAAGTAGTCAAAAAATGAGAGTGGGACAGCAGGTAAAAATAGAGTACTTGGAAAAGGAGGGGAACAGGTATATAGGCATAAACATGGATACAATTGGTAGTTCGCTTCCTGATTCATACAAGATAAACTATATTAAAATATTACTATGATCAGAAATGTAGACTGAATATAAGCATAAAGTGTGCGTGATTTAAAAATATAATTGAGCAGGCTTCTCTACAGTTTTACATCCACCAAAAAAATCCAGGAAGGAAATGTAGATATGGGGAGGTAATGGAATGGTTTAATCTTGAACCAAAGCACTTCTCATTGCATTAAGGCAATTTAAATCATACTAAGTGTCATGACGTTATCAGTGGTGCTGGGATTACATAACTAAGTTGAGGAGGAAGGAAATTGAAGTGGAAAAAATAAAGTTGATGAAATCAGCCCGTGTAAGTTACAGGAGAATTTTGAAAAATCAGCCTTTTTTAGACGCTTCAGGAATTGTTGGAAACTATGATGTCATTAGCTTGAAGCAATACATTAATATTGCTTACATTGGTAGGTCAGCAAAAAGAAAATGATAACTTCAGCAAGTCATTGTCAAAAAAGACTATGTTTATTCCTGAAAATTTGCTCTCTAGCTCAGTCTCTGATGTCGATTGATTGATCTGAGAGCCAGACGGCAGAATTAACCCTGAATGGTAACAAGCAGAAGCTACTGTTTTTCTATTGTGTAGCAAGACAAAAAGTCTAAAGTTCTAGTATTTATTTTCTACATGGCTAATAGCCATTAGGTTTCCATCTGAGCAAAACATCAGAATGATAAGCAAATCTGTTCATGCCAGTATTTTATAGAATACATTCTTTATAGTTTAAAGAAGCCTGTGTCATAAAGTGACACAAGTTTCCTTCAGATTGGTTTCTTTGGAAAAAAATGAGCTTTTTAAAATTGCAAACCAATTGTATTATGATTAAATTGTACTCTTTTGTGGTTTGCTGGAATAGAAACAATCCACTAGCCCTAACAGAGAAGCTTAAAATACATAAAAAGAACATAAACCAGTGTTCCCTTTCTTCATGTAGAACATGTTCATTACTGGGGTCAAATCTTGCAGACACTTCATAAATGAAGGGTGTCCATCATTAATTGATAATTTATACATATCATTGCTTGGGTAAAGAAAACTGCCTAATTCCTCATTTTAATAAAGTAGTCCATGATTCCAACTCAAGAACTGAGAAGCAGATGCTAACTTTCTCAGTCTCATTTCTAATTTAAATCTATATAATGATTTCTTCTCCATTTCGGCAACCTGATTCTTGTATCTATCTGCTCACTGTTGAATATGTGCATCCTCATTACTGATTTCCTATCAGAGGTGACATCCCTGGTTCACCTGGTTGGTTGAACATTTCTGGGGTTTGGTTTCATATATGATGGCTCCAAAAAGCCATCAATGAGACAAAGAATCATGTGCATATGTGCCCATCAGACAGATGGTCAATTTTGATGTCAAACACCTGTTTGAGAGGAAAAAGCAGGAGCTTGAATTTACTCATTCTTCCAAACAAAGTGATTGGAGGATTATTTTTTTTTTTGCAAAGTTGACTTCATCAATCCATCTAGGTATGGGGCTGCTTCAATTGCAGTATGGGTATTTAGGTGCCATCTCCTTAAGCTTCTATGGCTAAGGCTGGATTTGGGCCTGACTCTTAGTAACTACTATGCCACATTGGTTCTCACTTTAATAAATCAGTGATATATATATTTTTTTAAATGGATAGTGTGTGTAAAGTGTTGTGATACAATATAGGCAGGGGTGGAATCTAGCAAGTTCTGACAGGTTCTGGAGAACTGGTAGCAGAAATTTTGAGTAGTTCAGAGAACCGGCAAATACAATCTTTGGCTGGCCTCAGAGTGGGAAAGGAATGGAGATTTTGCAATATACTTCTCCCAGGAATGAGGAGGGAATGGGGATTTTGCAGTATTCTTCCCCGGGAATGGGGTGGGAATGGAGATTTTGCAGTATCCTTCCACTGCTATGTCCCCCAAGCCATATCATGCCCCCAGGCCATGCTCACAGAACCATTAGTTTAAAAAAAAATGGATTTCACTACTGAATGTAGGCCTTTAGAAAAGGCAATAATAGAAGCCCTGTCCTAGAACATCTCTTATTGGGAACCTTCCCTCATCAGTCACCATTATAAATTAGGTGCAAAAATTGTCAAGATTATTTATACAAAATAAAATAAATTGCAACTGATGGCATTTGTAGGGTTGATTAGCCATTAGAATTCTAAGAAAAGAGTCTGAGATATACAATTCTAGATCGTAAGAATATATCGTGTGATGTTGGATTTTTCCTACAAAAAAAAACCCTTTAAAGGGTTGTATGCTTTTATATCTTCATACGTTCACAGACAGAGATAGCATGGTGGGTTTGACTGTATTTTCAAGGGTTTTACTTTTTATTTATTTACGATTCCAGAGGTTAGTTGGAAACTGTTTTCAGACAGCCATTTAGTAAATGTGCTTCTGGCTGCCTGCACAATTTATCAATAACTGTCTCTCTACTTCCTGAGGCTTGGCTACTTGTAAGGCTACAGATTTTTGGAAAAAATATTCTTGGAAGTAAAGAGGAGGATATGATCTTGAGTTCATTTCAATTCTGTGATCCATACTCACTTACATAACACATACTGATTTTTCATTTCATTTCAACATTAACATGAAAAGTCACAAACCCCCAATTCTCTAACCTGTTAATTAAAATTGTTCTTGACTGGTACATGATGATGAAGGCTTGTAGATAGCTTATATGTTTACCTTGAAAAAGTGATAGATCTGGGTTTTCAAATATGACTGATTGCTAATGAGACATTAATGGCTTGACCTTAGTAGAAGCTTCCTCCCTGAGGCAAGATTTTTAATTTAAAGTGAATATAATACATACCTGATTCTAAATACATCATCACATTTTTATAAGCATTGGCTAGTCCAGCAGTATGAAAGAAAAGTCAATGGTAATTCTACACAGCTGAATGCTTATTAAAAAAGATCAGCTTGACCCAGGTTTATAATAATTTTTCAGGATCTATTCTCTAAATAAATTCAAATTTGGTTGTCCTCCAGGACCAGGATGTGTTGACATACCAAAGCAATTGTTGCATTTTCTCAAGCTCATATACAAGAATAATATATTAGGTAGAGCAAGTTGTGAAGCTTTCAATATGAGGATATTGCATATTGAATATGATCATTCAATGCTTTCTTATATGAGAATTTGACTCCTTTGAAATTAGAATTTGAGAGATACATTTGAGTTTATCAGATTGTGCTTCTTGAGCATGCTAATATCTCTTTCTAACAGGTTCTCCCTCTATAAACCAATTGTTAAAGACAAATGCAGAGGCAAGCTGGAATTAAGACCCAAGCGCTGTGTGACAGGATAAGCTCCAGTTACTTACTCCTATCTACTACCCATCTAGCAGTTTGAAAGTATGCAAATGCGAGTAGATAAATAGGTACCACTTCAGTGGGAAGGTCATAGTGTTCTGTGTGCCTCAGTGTATAATTATACTGGCCACATGGTCTGAGAAAATGTTTTCAGACAACGCTGCCTCCTGCAGCTAGAGTCAGAAACAACTACCGTATTTTTCGCAGTATAAGATGCACCAGAATATAAGACACACCTTAGTTTTCTGGGAGGAAAATAGGGAAAAGAATCTGCTTACCCAATATTCATCTGGCTAGCGTCCTTAATCTGTTCAGCTTCAGCACATTATTTTTCCCCCTGATTAGGGCTTTTAAAAAAACATTATTCGGAGAGAGTAACAATGAAAGAGCTTGAAAGCCAATAAGAGTTGGAACATCATTAGCACCTGAAAAGAAACATTTGGAGCAAGTAGACCAATAAAAACCCTGCAAAGACTTCGGGCTTAGAAAACATTCTTTGCAGAGAGTAACAATGAAAGAGCTTGCAAGCCAGTAAGAGCTGGGAACATCGTTAGCACCTGTTTAGGGCTGGAAAGAAACTTATTCAGAGCAAATTAGAGCAATGAAAGAAACCCTGCAAAGACTTAGAGTTTGAAAAACATTCCTCGTAGAGAGAAACAATGAAAGAGCTGCAAGGTAAGAGCTGGGAATATCGTTAGCAGCTAGTTAGGGCTGGGGGGTGGGGGAGCTACATACAGAGTATAAGACGTACACAAATTATCTGCCTCTTTTAGGGAAGAAAAAGGTGTATCTTATACTCCCCAAAATAGATAGAGGAAACTTGCCAGGAATGTTCCTGTCATATATATGTCTACTTTGTAAAAGTTGAAAGAATTTTTTTCAATAGTTTCACTCTGTATACATCAAAGATTGGCAGAATACAGATTATTGAAAACATACTGATCCTAAGACCCTTCTTCAATCTTCATTCTTATTGTTATGAGGAAAACTAAATTATTAAATGTACAAAATGAAATGATTTTATTACATCATCATCATCATCATCATCATTATTACTATTATTTCGTAGACTTGTATCCCGCCCTTCTCCAAAGACTCATAGATAGCCTATACATATCAGTAGGGTTATGCAACCTGTATAATTTATAGTTCTCATTGTGGTTTAATATAAGTGATATGATGTAACACCACAGAAGCAACTAAGGTCTAAGCAGCCAGTAAAAAAAGGGATCCCCCCCCCATATAATTTCTAATGTTTCCAAGACTTTTTATCATTTTTCATATGGGAATATGAAGAGATATTGTTTTAAATATGACATTTGATTGTGGAAACTGGTTTTTAAAGTTCTATATTATTAAAAGAGATTTTAATGTCCTACAGTAATAAAAAAGATCTCTCTGAGAATGAAGTTTTGAAGTAATTCTTTTGATAATTAGTGTATTCAATAACAAATGGTGATGGAAAGGGTACTTTCCCAGGAAGGTGGTCAGTAGTGGGGCAAGATGGGAGGTAACGCAGCTGAAGCTGGATCAAATGCAAAGAAATAAATTTACAATAGCCTAAATTCTCCCTGGAACTTCCCAGAGTATATCTGTACATGCTGTGAGCCGCCCCGAGTCCTCAGAGAGGGGCGGCATACAAATTCAATTAAATCTAAATCTTAGAATTAGAGAAGTATAGATTTAGTCTGGCAAGATTCTGTATATCGTATTTTTCAGAATATAAGACACCCCCCCCCCCAAAAGAGGGTGAAAATTTAGTGTGTCTTACACACCGAATGTAGCCCCACCCACCCATCAGGCTGTGCTGAAGCTGAAAGTGAAATTGAAACAAGCTTTTTGCTGTTTGCTTGAAGGAGCTAAATTGCTGGGAGGCAGAGGTAGAGGCAGATATTTTTTTTCCTCCCCCCAAAAGGTGGGTGGGGCTTATACATTGGAGCATCTTATACTCTGAAAAATATGGTATATGATATGAGCAAATAAAGAACTGAAGTAAACTGCATTCTTGCAGTTTGCCATTCTTGGGCTGGGCCTGCCAGATATGTTCAGTTCTTTTTGTTGGAATTTGATCTATGAAAGGGATAAGAAGGAGAAGAGAATCACATTTCTCATTCTCATGCTAGGTATGTAATATTTTATCTCCTCTTCTCTGCTGGAATGAGACTATTTAATGCCGAGAGATATTTGCCTTGAGTTAGGCAAGACTAGGTTTAAAATGCCAGTTTCCTTCATTGAATGATGCTTGGTTAAAACTACCTTTCCATCCGTTACCCTGTGTTTTTGATTTATTCACAGTTCTTTTGTAGAGGAGGGCTGCTGCATGGGCTGTATTTACTCTGTGCTCTGTAGGACTTCTGTGCATTGTATTGGAAGGCAGCATTGTGGTAATGGAAGTTAAATTCTGATCTCTGCTGGATAGAGAGTGTTTTACTGTACCTTCAGTGCTGAGGGCCCTGCCAATTCCTAGCAATCATTTAGCGCTCACTGCCACTATAGTACTTTTAAAATATTGTTCTTTGTTTCCTCTCCTGGTTACGCTTAGTTCTCAAGAAGAAACTATTGCCCCACTGATTCATTGCAGGGTAACGATTTTTCCCAGGAAGTAGAAATAATAATAATAATAATAATAATAATAATAATAATAATAATAATAATAATAATAATAATAATTTATTAGATTTGTATGCCGCCCCTCTCCAAAGGGTTCTTGATAGCGATGGCATTCTTTACAGCATTGGTTATATTAATTATATAAAGAAAAACATCACCCTATTGACAAGATTATTCTAGACCCTGATCATTCCAGTACTTGATCATTTATAGCTGTGGAGAAGAGCAAATATGAGCACACTGGGTTGTTTGTCATTACAGTGATACCTCGTCTTACGAACTTAATTGGTTCCGGGACAAGGTTTGTAAGGTGAAAAGTTTGTAAGATGAAACAATGTTTCCCATAGGAATCAATGGAAAAGCGATTAATGCGTGCAAGCCCAAAACTCACCCCTTTTGCCAGGCGAAGCGCCCATTTTTGCGCTGATGGAATTCCCCTGAGGTTCCCTCCATGGGAAACCCCACCTCTGGATTTTCGTGTTTTGTGATGCTTCAGGGGAATCCCAGCAAGAGAATCCCAGTAGCGCAAAAATGGGTCCTTTGCTGGCAACGGAAGTCCAGAAGTGGGGTTTCCCAGCAAGGGGAGCCTCAGTGAAATTGCAGCATCACAAAAACATGGAAATCCTCGAAACACCACCTCCGGACTTCCATCTTTTTGTGATGCTGCGATTTTGGTGGCAACAGAAGTCTGGAGGCGGGGCATCCCAGTGGCGGCGGCTTGGGTTTGTAAGGTGAAAATAGTTTGGAAGAAGAGGCAAAAAAATCTTAAACCCCAGGTTTGTATCTGGAAAAGTTTGTATGACGAGGGGTTTGGAAGATGAGGTATCACTGTATTTCTCTTGTGCAGTGATGCAGTCTAGTCCCGTGGTTCTTAATGTGCAGTGTGTGCATCCTTAGGTAGTATAGGGCGGCATAGAAGTCGAATAAATAAATAAGTGGCTATAGCCAACTATTGAAACTATCTCATTACCTTCGTCCATGCTTCCTTGTGCATGTGAAAAGCCAGCGAATTTGATGCCTCCCGCTCAGCTCCCGTGCATTGCAACAATCAGCTGGAAGAAGTCTGCATGCCATTTCAACTCCTGCCTCCCTATGCATGCTGACAGCTTGTGACAGGCTGCTCACTGCTCTGCTTCCTAATGCATCCCCAACAATCAACTGGTAATAGCTTTCTTTCCTCCTTAGCTCCTGCCTTTTTGTCCATGCTGACAATCAGCTGGTTCAGGGCTTATTCACCTGCCTTCACCCTGCCATCTTGTGCATGCCAACAGTCAGCTGGCAGGAGTCTACCTGCCACCTCCATCTCACGCATGCTGATAGCTAGTGAGAGTCTTTTACCGCTTTTGCTTCCTAATCAACAGCTGGTTCTGCCTTCCTGTGTCCCAAGAAGAGAACGGCGACTGGAAATTGGTTCCCTGAAGTGTGACAATACATGTAGCAACATAAGCACTACATTTCAAACAACTGACAATAGTGAACAGTGCTGTAACCAACAATAAGTCTGCACATTGTGTATCAGTGATTTCACATCAGCCAGTGAAAAGGCAAGGTGTAATAGAAAATAGGAGGGTGAATGTCTAAAAATGGCTTGTCATTTGAGATCCACCCATTCCTAGCCCACAGTATGCTGATTTCTACTGAAAAAAAATGGAACTTTGATGTTATATATGCTGACAACAGCAAGAATACTCTGTGCACAAAAATGAAAGGATAGTTTGAGTCCCACAATGGATGAATGACTACAAAAGTTTATGGGAGTTAGCAGAGATGACTAAATCGACTGTTCTGATTAAAGAAAAGAATACATCTTTGTTTCTATTTGGAAAAACCCGCTTGGACCTGGCGCTTGAAGTGGAAAAAATGAATTTGGATTTTGCTGATTGGATAGGGCTGTTGTTATAGAAATGGTTAATATATATTATTGTGTAAAAGTAAGACCGCATGTTATCTTATTCTACTGCACTAAAGAATTGGAATTATTCTCCACCCTTTATCTTACACTTTTTCCCCTCCCGCCTCCCCTTCCCTGCTTTCCCATTACAGTGGTACCTCGGTTCTCGAACGCTTTGGTTTTCGTACATTTCGGATGCAAAAATTTGCTTCGGTATCCGAACAAAAATTCGGATACTGAACAGAAAATTTTGTTTACTATCCAAAATGTAAGATCTGAGAGGACGGGATGAGAGAGAATGGGAGTCGGAATCCCGACACGCCCCTCCTGGCCGCCCTCTTAACAGCCTCCCAGTCTCTACCTTGTAACTGCTCCAAGCTGCAGGAAGGGTAGGGCTGGCTGCAATACCGGCAGCTTCGGGGGGCTCCTTTCCTCAGCGGCTCAGTTCGGTACCTCCAGGCAGCTGCACCAACTTTTTCCTTCCCGGCAGCGACGGCTCCGGCGGCTTACCTTCATCACATGACGTTCCTGACGCTGCTCCTCCTCGTAGGGAAGCCGCCGGAGCTGCCGCCGCCGGGAAGGAAAAAGTTGGTGCAGCTGCCTGGAGGTACCGAACTGAGCCGCTGAGGAAAGGAGCCCCCCGAAGCTGCCGGTATTGCAGCCAGCCCTACCCTTCCTGCAGCTTGGAGCAGTTACAAGGTAGAGACTGGGAGGCTGTTAAGGGGGCGGCCAGAAGGGGCGTGTCGGGATTCCGATTCCCCTTCCCTCTGACCCCGTCCCCTCAGATCTTTATCCCTTGGGAAATAGAGGAAATACTGTAGATTTAATTGGTTCCCAGCAAGTCAATGGGCTGGGAACCAATTATATCCATTTCCATTATTTCCTATGGGATGAATTAATTCGGTTCTCGACCAAATCGGTTCTCGACCACAGTTCTGGAACGGATTGTGTTCGGAACCGAGGTACCACTGTATTTTCATTGTTTTTGTACTTCTGTATCTTATATTTTGGTAAACTAACAAAAAAAATGAAAAAGAAATTATACTGATTTCTATTGAAGTACATTCTTGAGCAGCAATTTTACGTTAAGAGTTGTTATTACAAGAATAAGATACATAAAATAAGTGATACTCAAATTTGTTTATAAATATGTTTTTATGTGTGCCTGTAAATAGATAGGTGCAACATTTATTTTTAAAGGGTCTTTAAAAGCGAACAGATAATAAGGCGCAGGCAGATACAATCATAATCATAAACCAATTTACCAAAAATGTGAATTCCCACACTTTTAATAATGAAAATTGTGGGTGGACTCCATTGAGTTGCCCCAGCATTTTGTGAGCATTTATTAACAGTCCACAATTGAAGAGAAAAATGATTTTGTCACAGAAGTAAAAATACTGAATATTTTAAATGTGAAATTAGAATTAGATTAGAATTGCCCCCACCCGCCTCGCCTTTCGTAGGTTCCTTAAAACCCACCTCTGCCGTCAGGCATGGGGGAACTGAGATATTCTTTCCCCCTAGACCTCTACAATTTATGCATGGTATGTTTGCATGTATGTTTGGTTTTATAAATAAGGGTTTTTTAGTTGTTTTAGTATTGGATTGTTACATGCTGTTTTTATCACTGTTAGCCGCCCCGAGTCCATGGAGAGGGGCAGCATACAAATCAATCAATCAAATAAATAAATAAATAAATAGAATGAATGAATGAATGAATGAATGAATGAATGAATGAATGAATGGCAGTGTTGTTCAGTTGGCCCTTCAGTTTACTAGCTGGCCTGCTGCAATGATTTGCATGGTTATTAAGGCTGTCCACTTTTGGGAATTCAGTCTTGAAGATATACTTTAAGAATACATGGAAGCACAAATGTAACATACTGCAATGTATTAAAGCAGTATCTTTTTTTAGGATCATAAGACTGCTGTCGAGAATCTAAAAGATGTTTATAAGCTAAAACAACTGAAGAGCACCAGGATTTCTATTTCTTTAGCGAATGAAAATGCTGTTCTCCGTACTGAAGGAGCGGGTCCAGCAGTCACATGGGTTGCTCATGTCCAATCCGGTGGAACTGAGCCTAGTGTTAAAAAAGCTTGCCGGATCCGCCCCTTCCCCAGAATTCGCTCAGTTCGCATATCCTGCGGTTGTATTGTGATAGCTCGTTCAACATTCTAACACCTTCCCTTCGATCTTTTCCTTCAAAAGTAGTAAGAATTGTTTATCCTTATTTATTTACTTGCACTAATAGCGCCAGCCGTTTGTGGCTCGGCTTTTTTCCTTGGGAGAAGTTGCGGTTTCGTTTTCCCCCGGCTGTTTTGCCGTTTACGATCCCCGCTGCCGCTTGTGGATTCCTTTAATCCTTTGGCCTGGAGGTCTTGGTGCAAGTATTGATTCATTGATTCATTATTGTATTATTGTTAAAGGGCTTAAGAAATACCTCCTGCGGAGTGAGACGCTTGTTTCTAGTCTCCTGGACTTAGTCGATCGCTTCCCCTTTAAGAATTCTATTACGGAGCGATTTTTCGGCGCGAAGGCCTTCGCGCCCTTTTTAAATTTAGGCCTCTCGTGTTGGCCTCCTGCCAGCCGCGTAGGCCTCAGTCCACCGCGTGGATCCCGGAGTGGGCTTTGGGACGCTCAGGCTTAATTCTCCACCGGCTAAGCCTCCAACCAGAGTGCCTTGGTTACTTTAATTAAAGTTTAGGGAGGCTGGCCACGCTGTATTTGGGGACACGAACTCTGGGTTTGCCCAGATTGCCCTCAAGTCTCAGCAGCTCCGAGGCCTCGGAGCAGGATCCATTCCTCTTGGGAAGGCTTTGAAATTCTTCTCCCTAATTATTCAGTTATTTGGCTCAGCCTGGTCTTCTGTTAATTGTCAGACTATGGCTACTTTTCCCAAGAGAGGCACAACTAAAGGTCCCAGAGAGGCCAGGCCTACAGGCGATGAGATTACCAGTATCCCCCAGGCCTCGACTTCCTCTTCTTCAGGGGCCCGCCCCTCGACCAAGGTCACCAGGGCTGAGAAGAGAAGGGACCTAGCCCTACAAAGAATCCATGACAAATCAGCAAAGCGTTTGAAAGTACAGGCCCAAGTACTCAGTAGTCAAGACCCCCCAGAGGCTTCTAGTCTGCCTCCTTCTGGGGTCCCTGTGTTATCTCTGGATGAGCCAAACCTAGACAGACCCCAACCTAACCTATGGGGAATAGGTCCAGAGGAACCAGATATTATTGAAGATTCCCCCCAGCCAGGATCCTCCCAGGCCTTCAGGGATTCTTCTGCCATTCCTGCTGATATTTCTAGTTTACCTCCTGAATTCCAATCTATTTTTTCTGTGTTGTCCAAGGCCATTGATGCTAAATTCTCTACCATCAATGAGCTTCCCTTACCTCTTCCACCTCCTCGTCCCTCCCGCCCCTTGGGTTCTTCCCCAGCGGTTAGAGCTCCTATTCAGGATGATTCAGATTCCTCTCAGGACGAATATGAGGATATGGAGGAGGATGAGGATCCTTTTCAAGGCCTCTCAGATGATGAGGAATCCCAAATAAAGGTTCCTTCTCCAATTACTATTTTTCCTTCTCAATTGTTCAAATCTCTCCTCCTCAAAGCTAGAATTTCTACGGGATTGGCGGCCCAGGAGAAACAGGCCTCCACATCCACTGATCCCCCGGAGGAGAATTTACCTTACTTCACAGAGGAACAGGAGGATAACGAGGTAATTCCTATGCCTAAATTGTTTAAAGATGCCTTACTTAAGCAGTGGGATTTCCCAGCCTCTGGGCTTAATCCCTCAACCAAGGACAGAAAATTGTACAAACTTTCCTCTTCCTATGAGGAGCTCCTATCCTTTCCTAAACCGGATGAACCTGTCAAGATCCTTCACTCTGCGGCTGCTGTGCCAGGCGAAGCAGAGGAAGTCCTCCGCCCAGAGGACAAGCGGATTGAACAAATGCTCAAAAGAGGATTCACCGCAGATTCCTGGGCCATTAAAAGTTCTGCAGCGGCTTCCTTTTTCTCCAGAGCCATGCTTCTGTGGCTTCGCCAACTTCAACAGCATATTCCTCCCGATGACTTGAGAGGTCAACAAGACTTCAACAAGGTCTTTGCAGCTGCTCAGTACATGGCTGATGCCACTTTACAATCTACTAGATTTTCTGCTAAGTCTATTGCAGCTTCTACAACGGCAAGAAGACTCCTATGGATTCGCCCTTGGCAAGCGGGAGTACGCCAGAAGTGGCAGTTATTTCTGGGACCCTTAAAGCGCGACCTTCTTTTCGGTGATCTTCTGGATCCACTCCTCACGGAAACCACGGACAAGAAGAAAGTTTTGGGTCCAACCACCAAAAAAGCTACCAAAACGCAGTCCTTTCGTCGCCCAGGGCGTCAGCAAGATCAAGCGGCTTCCTATCAGAGATCTCCAGGTCAGTATTCCCCCCGCTTTCGTTCCCAAGGTAGGAACTCCAGGGGCAGAGGTTTTCGCTTCCAAAGGGGAGCGTCCTCTAACAGGGCTTCAAAGAAACCTAGATGGTAATTTTTCCTCAATTCCCATAGGTGGTCGCCTAGCCCATTTCGCCTCTAATTGGCGTCTCTCCTCCAAGGACCTCTGGGTCATTGACACTGTTCAAACAGGCCTTCTTTTAGAATTTATTTCTCCCCCCCCGAAACGTTTTATTTCCTGCCCTTCTCCCCGGTCCTCCTCAGATTGTAACCGTATGGAGGAGGCCATTTCCCACTTATTGTCCATCAGAGCCATTCAACCGGTTCCTTCCGGTCAGAAGGGTCTAGGTTTTTATTCCATCCTATTTATGGTTCCAAAATCCTCCGGAGGTTGGAGAGCTATTTTGGATCTAAAGAAGCTGAACCTATTCATCAAATATAGGAAGTTTAAGATGCACTCCTTATCATCTATTTTGGCCGCCATCCACACGGGAGATTTCATGGTCTCTTTAGACCTCACTGAGGCCTACCTCCACATTCCTATAGCCAAATGCCACAGAAAATTTTTACGTTTCTCCTTTCAAGGCAGGCATTTCCAGTATAGGGCGATGCCATTTGGCCTTTCCTCGGCCCCTCGGGTCTTTACAAAGCTCTTGGGGTCCCTGGCGGCCTATATCCGGGCGTCTCCCATTCACATTTTATGTTATCTTGATGATATTTTGATTCATGGGAACTCCCTAGAGAAAGTGAAAACAGACCTTTCTGTCACCATGTCTGTCCTTCAGGACCATGGATTTTCCATCAACTTTGATAAAAGTCATCTCCAACCTTCCACATCCATCTTACACCTGGGATCCATTATTAATTCAGAATCCTCCCAGGTCTTTCTCTCTCCCGAGAGAAAATTCAGTATAGGGGAGTTAATTTCTTGCGTTTTGTCTAAACCTTCAGTTTCCATAGTAACCCTGTCTTCCCTTTTGGGGAAGATGGTGTCATGCATAGGCATCATTCCCTGGGCTCGCCTTCATGCTAGGGAACTACAGTGGCTCCTATTACCCTTTCAGAGATCGGGGCACAGCAACTCAAATCGTCGCATTGTCATCCCACCAATTGTTCGCAGATCCTTCAAGTGGTGGAAGTCTCCGGCCATGGACAAAGGATCCCCGTTCAGGTGCCCGGATCAATTTGTCATCACCACAGATGCCAGTCTATCGGGATGGGGCGCCCACGCCCAGGGGATGATAGCCCAGGGCACGTGGTCCCCGGAGGAAGCTTCCAAGCCAATCAATTGGCTAGAGTTAAGAGCCGTTTCCCTGGCTCTGAAGCATTTCTCTCCTCGCATTCCCAACCGGCACGTTCTCATTCTCACCGACAACATTGCCACAAAAAGCCATATCTGCAGACAGGGGGGCACGAGATCCAAGGCCCTCATGAGGGAGGCCCTCAAGTTAGGCCTTTGGGCGGAAAAACATCTTCGGTCGCTCCTAGCCGACCACATCTCGGGGAGCCTCAACGTCCAGGCGGATTGGCTATCTCGAGCAACGATAGACCCAGGAGAGTGGAACCTCCATCAAGACCTGTTCCATCAAATCAGCCTCAGATTCGGCCTACCAATTCTGGATCTCTTCGCGACCAATGCGAACGCCCAACTCCCTCGCTTCTTTTCCAGATTTCCATCCCCGGGAGCGGAAGCAATCAATGCCCTCCGGAGCCCATGGCCTCCAGGCCTACTTTACGCATTCCCTCCAATTCCAATTCTCCCGGACGTGATTCACAAGGTCCTCACCGAGAGGGCCCGAGTAATCTTAATCGCCCCTCATTGGCCCCGCCGGCCCTGGTTCGCGGATCTCCAACAGTTGTCCGTCCAGGACCCTTGGCGACTCCCCGTTTCGGGGGATATGCTGCGGCAGGGGGCCTCATTCCATCCAGACCCGGAGTGGTTCCACCTCACCGCCTGGCTGTTATCAGGAGAGATTTAGAACTGCGTGGTCACGACCCCGATACAGTGGAGGTCATTTTAAAGGCCAGAAGGGGTTCGACCAATCGAATCTACGACCACACGTGGTCCAAGTTTCACCAGTGGTGTCTACAGGAAGGCCTTTCTCCCCTGTGCATTCCCATACACAGAATCATTTCCTTCCTGATGCAAGGTTTCCATAAAGGACTTTCCACCAGCACCCTCCGGCGTCATCTGGCGGCCATTTCCTCTGTCCTAGGGGGTCCCCGCAGACAGCCTCTCCGATCCTTCCCAGAAGTTCAGGAATTCCTCAAGGGCATAGCCAACCTCAGACCTTCCAAGGTCCACAGGTATCCATCCTGGGATTTGCCATGGGTTCTCCATTCCCTCACGCAGGCACCATACGAACCCCTAAAATCGGCGTCCCTCAGGTACCTATCCTTTAAGGTAGCATTCCTGGTGGCTATTACCTCTGCCCGACGCATTTCGGAGCTGGCTGCCCTCTCAATCAGGCAGGACCTTTGTCAATTTCATCAAGACAAGGTAGTCTTGCGACTGGACCCCACCTTCTTACCCAAGGTCAGTTCCATGTTCCACAGAACTCAGGATATTGTCCTACCTTCCTTCTGCCTCCAACGAGACCATCCCTTGGCAATTAGATGGCACACCCTGGATCTCATTAGAGCGCTGAGAATCTATATCCAACGCACAGGACCCTTTCGGAGGTCAGAAGCACTTTTTATAGCCTATCACCCCAGAGTCATGGGTGCCAAAGTGTCTTCAACAGTAATAGGCCGTTGGATCAGAGGGACTATATCTAAGGCCTATGAGTCGGCCTCCCTCTCAGTTCCAAGGAACATCACAGCGCATTCCACCAGGAGCGCAGCCACCTCGGCCGCTTGGGTGACTCAAGCCCCGTTGGAGGAGGTCTGCAAAGCAGCCACTTGGGCCTCGCCAAATTCCTTCATCAGGCACTACAAGATTGATTCTTATGCTTCAGCGGACGCTGCCTTCGGCAGAAGGGTACTCCAATCCGTTATCTCACACGATAGCAATCTAATCCCACCCTAGGGACCATCTATTGGGTATGTCCCATGTGACTGCTGGACCCGCTCCTTCAGTACGGAGAATAGGCGTTGATTGCTTACCTGAACGCCTCTTCTCGTACGGTGAGCGGGTACAGCAGTCACTTCCCGCCCTTGTATGTGTCTTCTTTACCTTCCTATAACCTTTCTTCCTCTAACAATGAGAGTTGAACACTACAGAGCTTCACAGCTGAGCCTAGTCTATGGATTCGCGAATTCTGGGGAAGGGGCGGATCCGGCAAGCTTTTTTAACACTAGGCTCAGTTCCACCGGATTGGACATGAGCAACCCATGTGACTGCTGTACCCGCTCACCGTACGAGAAGAGGCGTTCAGGTAAGCAATCAACGCCTATTTACACACACACATACACACATACACACACACACATATGGATTTCAATAAATTTAGACGTTAGAAAAAAACAGTTGTAAAAACTCAACTTCCTAGTTTCATAAATCTTTCAGGAGTTTTGAAAGAATATTGACTCTTTACATTTTTGTTGTGGAGATTTTAAAGATCTGCTGCCAGTCAGAATGATAAATCAACATAAGGCAACTTCGTACTAATTTTTGTTGCTACTATGGCTCTTCAGATGGTAACATGACAGTGACAAATGCCACCTGATTTGTTCTATTTCTTGTTTCACATTAAGATTTAAGTCATGGAAAATTTGCAAATCACCCCCCAACTTCAGTCAGGAGCCTATAACAGAGAGAGAGAGAATATGTCCATTGTCTTTAACAATCATCACAGTCTGGAAAGTCTTTAGAGCCCGATTTAGATTGTTCCATCAATGCTGTCAGATCTAATTTGGACTAATTGAACATATAAGAACATAAGAACATAAGAAGAGCCATGCTGAATCAGGCCAAAGCCCATCGAGTCCAGCATTCTGTATCACACAGTGGCCCACCAATTGTACATGGGGATCTTGAGCAGAAAGAGAAGGCAAAACCCTCCTTTCTCTTGACCCCCAACAAATGGTACTCAAGGGAATCCTGCCTGCCTCAATCAACATAGAGGTGGTACATGGACATCTGTTTCAATAACTACTGATACACTTAGCATCCATGAATATGTCTAATCCTGCCTTGAAGCTATCAGGGCTGACAGCTGTTAAATCTCTTTTGGAAGTGAATTCCATAAACCAACGACCCTCTGAGTGAAGAAATATTTCCCTTTATTTGTCCTCACTTTCTTACCTATGAGCTTTAGGGAGTGCCCCCTCGTCCTAGTATTGTGTGATAGAGAAAATCTCATGCATGATTTTATACACTTCGATCAAGTCACTTTTTAAACGCCGTCTTTCAAGGCTGAAGAGACCAAGGCATTGCAACCTTGATCATACTTGTTGCCCTTTTTTGCACCTATTCCAGTTCCATTATATCCTTCTTGAGGTGCAGTGACCAGAACTGTACACAGTACTCCAAGTGTGGTCTCACCATTGATTTGTATAGAGGTAATACAACACTTGCCGACCTATTTTCAATTCCCTTCCTAATCATGCCAAGCATGGAATTTGCTTTTTTAAAAAACTGCTGCTGTACACTGGGTTGACATCTTCATTGAGCTGTCCACCAAAACCCCAAGATCCCTTTCTTGGGTTGTCTCAGAAAGCTTGGTCCCCATAAGTTGGTAGGTATAATTGTGGTTCTTTGCCCCGATATGCATACCTTTGCACTTGTTTAGGTTAAAATGCATTTGCCACTTTTGTTGCCCACTCGCTCAATTTCGAGAGACCCCTTCTGGAGCTCCCAACAATCAGTTTCACTTTTCATTACCCAGAACAATTTAGTGTCGTCAGCCAACATTCCTACCTCACTATTTACT